>NW_025725654.1:22500-26849 GCF_021461395.2 Schistocerca americana | reverse complement strand
CCTAACCTATGTCGTACCGTAACCTAACCTATGTCGTACCGTAACCTAACCTATGTCGTACCGTAACCTAACCTATGTCGTACCGTAACCTAACCTATGTCGTACCGTAACCTAACCTATGTCGTACCGTAACCTAACCTATGTCGTACCGTAACCTAACCTATGTCGTACCGTAACCTAACCTATGTCGTACCGTAACCTAACCTATGTCGTACCGTAACCTAACCTATGTCGTACCTTAACCTAACCTATGTCGTACCGTAACCTAACCTATGTCGTACCTTAACCTAACCTATGTCGTACCTTAACCTAACCTATGTCGTACCTTAACCTAACCTATGTCGTACCTTAACCTAACCTATGTCGTACCTTAACCTAACCTATGTCGTACCTTAACCTAACCTATGTCGTACCTTAACCTAACCTATGTCGTACCTTAACCTAACCTATGTCGTACCTTAACCTAACCTATGTCGTACCTTAACCTAACCTATGTCGTACCTTAACCTAACCTATGTCGTACCTTAACCTAACCTATGTCGTACCTTAACCTAACCTATGTCGTACCTTAACCTAACCTATGTCGTACCTTAACCTAACCTATGTCGTACCTTAACCTAACCTATGTCGTACCTTAACCTAACCTATGTCGTACCTTAACCTAACCTATGTCGTACCTTAACCTAACCTATGTCGTACCTTAACCTAACCTATGTCGTACCTTAACCTAACCTATGTCGTACCTTAACCTAACCTATGTCGTACCTTAACCTAACCTATGTCGTACCTTAACCTAACCTATGTCGTACCTTAACCTAACCTATGTCGTACCTTAACCTAACCTATGTCGTACCTTAACCTAACCTATGTCGTACCTTAACCTAACCTATGTCGTACCTTAACCTAACCTATGTCGTACCTTAACCTAACCTATGTCGTACCTTAACCTAACCTATGTCGTACCTTAACCTAACCTATGTCGTACCTTAACCTAACCTATGTCGTACCTTAACCTAACCTATGTCGTACCTTAACCTAACCTATGTCGTACCTTAACCTAACCTGTATTGCGCCTTAACCTAACCTGTATTGCGCCTTAACGTAACCTGTATTGCGCCTTAACGTAACCTGTATTGCGCCTTAACGTAACCTGTATTGCGCCTTAACGTAACCTGTATTGCGCCTTAACGTAACCTGTATTGCGCCTTAACGTAACCTGTATTGCGCCTTAACGTAACCTGTATTGCGCCTTAACGTAACCTGTATTGCGCCTTAACGTAACCTGTATTGCGCCTTAACGTAACCTGTATTGCGCCTTAACGTAACCTGTATTGCGCCTTAACGTAACCTGTATTGCGCCTTAACGTAACCTGTATTGCGCCTTAACGTAACCTGTATTGCGCCTTAACGTAACCTGTATTGCGCCTTAACGTAACCTGTATTGCGCCTTAACGTAACCTGTATTGCGCCTTAACGTAACCTGTATTGCGCCTTAACGTAACCTGTATTGCGCCTTAACGTAACCTGTATTGCGCCTTAACGTAACCTGTATTGCGCCTTAACGTAACCTGTATTGCGCCTTAACGTAACCTGTATTGCGCCTTAACGTAACCTGTATTGCGCCTTAACGTAACCTGTATTGCGCCTTAACGTAACCTGCATTGCGCCTTAACGTAACCTGCATTGCGCCTTAACGTAACCTGTATTGCGCCTTAACGTAACCTGCATTGCGCCTTAACGTAACCTGCATTGCGCCTTAACGTAACCTGTATTGCGCCTTAACGTAACCTGTATTGCGCCTTAACGTAACCTGTATTGCGCCTTAACGTAACCTGTATTGCGCCTTAACGTAACCTGTATTGCGCCTTAACGTAACCTGTATTGCGCCTTAACGTAACCTGTATTGCGCCTTAACGTAACCGATATTGCGCCTTAACGTAACCTATATTGCGCCGTAACGTAACCTATATTGCGCCGTAACGTAACCCACATTGCCCCTTAACGTAACCTATATTGCGCCGTAACGTAACCTATATTGCGCCGTAACGTAACCCACATTGCCCCTTAACGTAACCCACATTGCCCCTTAACGTAACCCACATTGCCCCTTAACGTAACCCAACACACGTTGGGCCTTAACCCAACACACGTTGGGCCTTAACCCAACACACGTTGGGCCGTAACCCAACACACGTTGGGCCTTAACCCAACACACGTTGGGCCTTAACCCAACACACGTTGGGCCTTAACCCAACACACGTTGGGCCTTAACCTGCTCTGTAATTGTCATACGACGCGTTAAATTAGTGTAGTGTTGCCTAACTGCAACCCCCGCAATATAGTTTGCTACTCGCACTGCCCGGTCCCCAGTGTATCGCTTCATGTTAAACACCTTGCAGCTATACACTGTAATGTGGATGGCAGCAGGACGTACATGCTCAATGCCCTTTGCAGTTGTTCATTGGCATTTGCAGTTGTTCATTGGCATTCGCATGGCGAAGCACTTAGCCTACGCTGTGGTACGGCCTGTGTCAACTGTCCGCTGATGTTGTACGTCCAAATCACACACTGTACTGCACATTGGTCCTCATGTACTGAATGATACATCGTGGTACATGTGACCGTACAACGACTGCGCCAACAACGGCGAACCATGCGGTCCAAATGTTGTGCACTCAGCTACGTGTCGTCTCCCTATAAGAGCTGGATTGCAGTGTGGTATGCCCTGGATGGCGATCAGCATGAGCCGTCTGTTGATGTAGTGGCGCGTGTTGTCAGACGTAGTCGTCTCTTCTCACACACCGTGATAGCACGGTGCACTGCGTTCCACATCTGCGACATGCGACAGAGGCCGGTTGACAGTCGTTCGCGCAATGGACATCGCATACGTACGGGGGCCACCTTCCACGTGTTCGCTAAGCGTGGACATGTTGTTGCGTGTATGTGGGCAGACAGTGTGTCGTGACACCTGACACAGGCATGCAACAATCGTTGAATTTGCAAATGGCGATGGACGCCTACGTTTGCTGGTGACGTTACGCAAATGAACAACTGGTAAACCGTTGTGGTGCGGTTGTTCTCGCTAGGGGTGAATCAGTGATGGCGACGATCGGTTGAGCTACCAACCGGTTGTTGCAGCGATACCCACCATGCCCACGAACGTGAATGGCATGTGGGTGTGAAGCGATACGCGGCGGTGGCTGGGTGGGACCGTCCCCGGCCGGTGAGGGGGGGCCTCCCGGCGTGTTGGCCGTGCGGTGCGTGGGCGCACGCGCTACAGCCGGCTGGTGGGGGCGGCCAGTGGCAGGCGCGCCGGCCGACGGAGGCGGCAGGCGGCGCAGCTGCGCGCCGGCGCACCCTGCACGCGGCGCCGTGCGGCCAAAGTAGGTCCTCGCGGGCCCGGTGCGAAGCGCGGTGGACATCTGCAGTGTGCTGGTCCGATTGAGGACTGTGTGCGCTGAGGATGCGCCGCCGCCCGGCGCTCGGCGCCGCGACGCCGTCTGCTGCTCGGTCGCCTCTGCGGTTCTCGCAGGTGGTTTGTATCGCAGCTGTGCGGACGTGTTGGCGCGTGCGCTGTGCTGGGAGAGTTCGCTTCGGCACCCAAGTGGGGCTTTTGTCCTTCTGTGGCGCTGGCGTTGGAGCTGCCGGTCACCGTAGGTGGCGCGTGTTGTCTCCCGCCGGCAATGCCACGACAGCACGCTCCCGGGCCTCTGTCGGCAGCGGCAAGCTCAGTTGGGAGCACGGGTGGTCGCACCTAAAGCGTCTACTCGCCAAACTCCGGGCGATTGCGCCTCTCTCGAACCCGACCAAGTACTTAGGACGGCGCTGCGCGCCGCCGGGACCTGAGAGGGTTTCGAGGTGTATGGTGCAGGGGAGCTCAGCCTCCTCCTGTTTGCAGAATAATTGAGCGGACGCTTGCGTGTTCGCGCGGGCCCCCGGGACACACTCCCGGGCGGCCGGCTGCTCAGCTCTAGTTGACGCAGCTCCCTGGTTGATCCTGCCAGTAGTCATATGCTTGTCTCAAAGATTAAGCCATGCATGTCTCAGTACAAGCCGCATTAAGGTGAAACCGCGAATGGCTCATTAAATCAGTTATGGTTCCTTAGATCGTACCCACGTTACTTGGATAACTGTGGTAATTCTAGAGCTAATACATGCAAACAGAGTCCCGACCAGAGATGGAAGGGACGCTTTTATTAGATCAAAACCAATCGGTCGGCTCGTCCGGTCCGTTTGCCTTGGTGACTCTGAATAACTTTGGGCTGATCGCACGGTCCTCGTACCGGCGACGCATCTTTCAAATGTCTGCCTTATCAACTGTCGATGGTAGGTTCTGCGCCTACCATGGT
>NW_025725654.1:15000-17500 GCF_021461395.2 Schistocerca americana | reverse complement strand
AGCATTGCGATGGCCCTAGCGGGTGTTGACGCAATTACCAGCCCCCCCTCGCACTATCCCTTTTTCAGTTGGGGGCAGTAAGCAGAGAATAAGTGGTGGCCCTTCCGCTGAAGGTGCCACCCCAACTCCCCCAGCACCTAGCCGGCCAACCGGCCGTGCCGAAAATCTTGTAACTTTTGCAGCTATGTATACCTGTAGTGAGTGCCACCGCAGCTTTACAACCAAGAACGGTCTCGGGGTCCATCGCCGCCGCCAACATCTTGCGGCCGCCAACGCGGAGATCGTCACGGAGAGGCATCGCGCGAGGTGGACGGAGGAAGAAGTCCTGTCGCTCGCCAAGGCAGAGGCCGAACTGTTCCTCGAGAGGGACGCCCGGTTCTTCTTTGTAAATCAAGAGCTCATCAGGATGTTCCCCGACCGAACGCTTGAGGCAATCAAGTGCCGACGGCGGCAAGCTGCCCACAAGCAGCTTGTCCGCCAATTCATGGAGGCGCTTGAGATCGGTCGGGGGGAAGAGCCGGCGTCCCGCCGGGGAGCGGCGAGCCCGCTGCCTGACGCGGGCGAGGCCGCTGCGCCGCCCGTCGACGCAGCCGAGGACTTCGCGGCCGACACCACCGGGCCGCCGCCGGAGGGGCCGACTGACGCCGCCATCTGGGAGCATCTGGCGGGGCTACCCGCTTCCGCCCAGCGTTTCTCTGCCCTGGATCGTGTCATCGGTCTGGGGCGGGGCACGCCGCCCGATGTCATCCTGGGCATGCTCCCGGATGCCCTTGCGTCGGTCGGGTCCAGAGGGGAGAGATCAATCACCAGGACACAGCGGCCGCGCCAACCATCGAAGCGGCCGCCTGCCGCGCCGCCGACGCAGAAGCGCAAGCGGCGCCGCTGGGAGTACGCGAGAACGCAGGATGCCTTCCGACGGTCGCGTGCGCGTTGCGTGCGCGGCCTCTTGGATGGCACCCTGCTCCAGCCGCCACCTGCCATCCCTGGTCTGCTGGACTTCTGGGCGGACCTCTTCACCAAGAAGCCCATCTCCACCGCGGGCTTCATTCGTGACCGCCTCCTCCCGCACTCAGAGCCTGTCGCTCTCGAGTGCATATGGGGGCCGGTCACACATGAGGAGGTCGCCGCCGCGTTGCCGCCCAGGGGATCAGCAGCCGGGCCGGACGGCCTTACCCCAGCGGAGTTGCGGCGCCTGCCGCACGAAGTCCTGGTGAAAGTGATGAATCTCTTCCTTCTCTCCCGCGCCCTTCCGGAACGCCTGCTTCGCGCACGGACGTCCCTTCTCCCGAAAACGGCTGCACCAACATCCCCCGCTGACTTTCGCCCCATTACGGTCTGCTCGGTGTTGGCGCGGACCTTTCACAAGGTTCTCGCGTCACGCCTGATGCGCGCATGTGCTGTGGACGAACGTCAGCGGGCATTCATCCCTCGGGATGGGATGTTGGAAAATACCTTCATCTTGGACACTGCTCTCACCGACGCAGTTCGCTCCTGCCGCTCTGTCTTTGTGGCATCGATCGACGTATCCAAGGCATTCGATTCGGTAGATCATGCTGCCCTTCGGCCCGTGCTGAAGGCGCATGGCCTGCCGGATTGCTTTGTCGAGTATGTCGAGCGGTGCTACGAGGGCAGCACGACAGTGATAGCGGACGGCGCCGGCGTGGGCGTGTCTGTGCAGCCAGCACGGGGCGTTCGCCAGGGCGATCCCCTCTCCCCCCTCCTGTTCAACTTTGCGGTGGACTACGTTTTAGGCCAACTGCCCTCCCACATCGGAGCTCGGATCCTCGGTCGCAGAGTCAACGCTGCGGCCTTTGCAGATGACGTCTTGCTGTTTGCAGCGACCCCGAGGGGCTTGCAGTCCCTCATCGACGCAGCTACCGCAGCCCTCGCCCACCTGGGGCTGCAGATCAACGCCCGGAAGTGTTTCACCCTCGCCTTAGTCGCGTCAGGGCGCGAGAAGAAGGTGAAGGTGGACAGCAATGTCACCTTCACAGCAGGCAATACCACCATGCCTGCCCTGCGTGTGGGTGAAACCTTCCGGTACCTGGGGCTGCAATTTTCCACGGCGGGTCGCTGTGTCTTCAATCCACGTAGCCACCTGGTGGAGCAGCTTGACGTCATCTCCCGAGCTCCGCTGAAGCCGCAACAGCGCCTCCACGCTCTCACCAACGTACTTCTCCCTGGCCTGTACCACGGGCTGGCCCTCAGCCGCACCCGGGTGGGTGCATTGAAGTCGGCCGACGTTACCATCCGGGCCGCCGTCAGGAGATGGTTCCGCCTTCCGGCGGACACCCCCCTGGGATACTTCCACGCTCCTGTTGCCCAGGGGGGCCTCGGCATTCCATCTTGCCGATGGATGGGTCCGACCCTCCGTCGGTCCCGTCTCCTGGCGCTGAAGAGGATAGGGCCAGCCTGCGACGGTGTAGGCATGGAGGAGGTACAGCGTGAGATCGAGGTGCTGGAGCGCCACCTAATGTGGGAGGGCCACCTCCTCAAATCG
>NW_025725654.1:7500-10000 GCF_021461395.2 Schistocerca americana | reverse complement strand
AACCTATGTCGTACCTTAACCTAACCTATGTCGTACCTTAACCTAACCTATGTCGTACCTTAACCTAACCTATGTCGTACCTTAACCTAACCTATGTCGTACCTTAACCTAACCTATGTCGTACCTTAACCTAACCTATGTCGTACCTTAACCTAACCTATGTCGTACCTTAACCTAACCTATGTCGTACCTTAACCTAACCTATGTCGTACCTTAACCTAACCTATGTCGTACCTTAACCTAACCTATGTCGTACCTTAACCTAACCTATGTCGTACCTTAACCTAACCTATGTCGTACCTTAACCTAACCTATGTCGTACCTTAACCTAACCTATGTCGTACCTTAACCTAACCTATGTCGTACCTTAACCTAACCTATGTCGTACCTTAACCTAACCTATGTCGTACCTTAACCTAACCTATGTCGTACCTTAACCTAACCTATGTCGTACCTTAACCTAACCTATGTCGTACCTTAACCTAACCTATGTCGTACCTTAACCTAACCTATGTCGTACCTTAACCTAACCTATGTCGTACCTTAACCTAACCTATGTCGTACCTTAACCTAACCTATGTCGTACCTTAACCTAACCTATGTCGTACCTTAACCTAACCTATGTCGTACCTTAACCTAACCTATGTCGTACCTTAACCTAACCTATGTCGTACCTTAACCTAACCTATGTCGTACCTTAACCTAACCTATGTCGTACCTTAACCTAACCTATGTCGTACCTTAACCTAACCTATGTCGTACCTTAACCTAACCTGTATTGCGCCTTAACCTAACCTGTATTGCGCCTTAACGTAACCTGTATTGCGCCTTAACGTAACCTGTATTGCGCCTTAACGTAACCTGTATTGCGCCTTAACGTAACCTGTATTGCGCCTTAACGTAACCTGTATTGCGCCTTAACGTAACCTGTATTGCGCCTTAACGTAACCTGTATTGCGCCTTAACGTAACCTGTATTGCGCCTTAACGTAACCTGTATTGCGCCTTAACGTAACCTGTATTGCGCCTTAACGTAACCTGTATTGCGCCTTAACGTAACCTGTATTGCGCCTTAACGTAACCTGTATTGCGCCTTAACGTAACCTGTATTGCGCCTTAACGTAACCTGTATTGCGCCTTAACGTAACCTGTATTGCGCCTTAACGTAACCTGTATTGCGCCTTAACGTAACCTGTATTGCGCCTTAACGTAACCTGTATTGCGCCTTAACGTAACCTGTATTGCGCCTTAACGTAACCTGTATTGCGCCTTAACGTAACCTGTATTGCGCCTTAACGTAACCTGTATTGCGCCTTAACGTAACCTGCATTGCGCCTTAACGTAACCTGCATTGCGCCTTAACGTAACCTGTATTGCGCCTTAACGTAACCTGCATTGCGCCTTAACGTAACCTGCATTGCGCCTTAACGTAACCTGTATTGCGCCTTAACGTAACCTGTATTGCGCCTTAACGTAACCTGTATTGCGCCTTAACGTAACCTGTATTGCGCCTTAACGTAACCTGTATTGCGCCTTAACGTAACCTGTATTGCGCCTTAACGTAACCTGTATTGCGCCTTAACGTAACCTGTATTGCGCCTTAACGTAACCTGTATTGCGCCTTAACGTAACCGATATTGCGCCTTAACGTAACCTATATTGCGCCGTAACGTAACCTATATTGCGCCGTAACGTAACCCACATTGCCCCTTAACGTAACCTATATTGCGCCGTAACGTAACCTATATTGCGCCGTAACGTAACCCACATTGCCCCTTAACGTAACCCACATTGCCCCTTAACGTAACCCACATTGCCCCTTAACGTAACCCAACACACGTTGGGCCTTAACCCAACACACGTTGGGCCTTAACCCAACACACGTTGGGCCGTAACCCAACACACGTTGGGCCTTAACCCAACACACGTTGGGCCTTAACCCAACACACGTTGGGCCTTAACCCAACACACGTTGGGCCTTAACCTGCTCTGTAATTGTCATACGACGCGTTAAATTAGTGTAGTGTTGCCTAACTGCAACCCCCGCAATATAGTTTGCTACTCGCACTGCCCGGTCCCCAGTGTATCGCTTCATGTTAAACACCTTGCAGCTATACACTGTAATGTGGATGGCAGCAGGACGTACATGCTCAATGCCCTTTGCAGTTGTTCATTGGCATTTGCAGTTGTTCATTGGCATTCGCATGGCGAAGCACTTAGCCTACGCTGTGGTACGGCCTGTGTCAACTGTCCGCTGATGTTGTACGTCCAAATCACACACTGTACTGCACATTGGTCCTCATGTACTGAATGATACATCGTGGTACATGTGACCGTACAACGACTGCGCCAACAACGGCGAACCATGCGGTCCAAATGTTGTGCACTCAGCTACGTGTCGTCTCCCTATAAGAGCTGGATTGCAGTGTGGTATGCCCTGGATGGCGATCAGCATGAGCCGTCTGTTGATGTAGTGGCGCGTGTTGTCAGACGTAGTCGTC
>NW_025725653.1:22500-26888 GCF_021461395.2 Schistocerca americana | reverse complement strand
CATGTATTAGCTCTAGAATTACCACAGTTATCCAAGTAACGTGGGTACGATCTAAGGAACCATAACTGATTTAATGAGCCATTCGCGGTTTCACCTTAATGCGGCTTGTACTGAGACATGCATGGCTTAATCTTTGAGACAAGCATATGACTACTGGCAGGATCAACCAGGGAGCTGCGTCAACTAGAGCTGAGCAGCCGGCCGCCCGGGAGTGTGTCCCGGGGGCCCGCGCGAACACGCAAGCGTCCGCTCAATTATTCTGCAAACAGGAGGAGGCTGAGCTCCCCTGCACCATACACCTCGAAACCCTCTCAGGTCCCGGCGGCGCGCAGCGCCGTCCTAAGTACTTGGTCGGGTTCGAGAGAGGCGCAATCGCCCGGAGTTTGGCGAGTAGACGCTTTAGGTGCGACCACCCGTGCTCCCAACTGAGCTTGCCGCTGCCGACAGAGGCCCGGGAGCGTGCTGTCGTGGCATTGCCGGCGGGAGACAACACGCGCCACCTACGGTGACCGGCAGCTCCAACGCCAGCGCCACAGAAGGACAAAAGCCCCACTTGGGTGCCGAAGCGAACTCTCCCAGCACAGCGCACGCGCCAACACGTCCGCACAGCTGCGATACAAACCACCTGCGAGAACCGCAGAGGCGACCGAGCAGCAGACGGCGTCGCGGCGCCGAGCGCCGGGCGGCGGCGCATCCTCAGCGCACACAGTCCTCAATCGGACCAGCACACTGCAGATGTCCACCGCGCTTCGCACCGGGCCCGCGAGGACCTACTTTGGCCGCACGGCGCCGCGTGCAGGGTGCGCCGGCGCGCAGCTGCGCCGCCTGCCGCCTCCGTCGGCCGGCGCGCCTGCCACTGGCCGCCCCCACCAGCCGGCTGTAGCGCGTGCGCCCACGCACCGCACGGCCAACACGCCGGGAGGCCCCCCCTCACCGGCCGGGGACGGTCCACCCAGCCACCGCCGCGTATCGCTTCACACCCACATGCCATTCACGTTCGTGGGCATGGTGGGTATCGCTGCAACAACCGGTTGGTAGCTCAACCGATCGTCGCCATCACTGATTCACCCCTAGCGAGAACAACCGCACCACAACGGTTTACCAGTTGTTCATTTGCGTAACGTCACCAGCAAACGTAGGCGTCCATCGCCATTTGCAAATTCAACGATTGTTGCATGCCTGTGTCAGGTGTCACGACACACTGTCTGCCCACATACACGCAACAACATGTCCACGCTTAGCGAACACGTGGAAGGTGGCCCCCGTACGTATGCGATGTCCATTGCGCGAACGACTGTCAACCGGCCTCTGTCGCATGTCGCAGATGTGGAACGCAGTGCACCGTGCTATCACGGTGTGTGAGAAGAGACGACTACGTCTGACAACACGCGCCACTACATCAACAGACGGCTCATGCTGATCGCCATCCAGGGCATACCACACTGCAATCCAGCTCTTATAGGGAGACGACACGTAGCTGAGTGCACAACATTTGGACCGCATGGTTCGCCGTTGTTGGCGCAGTCGTTGTACGGTCACATGTACCACGATGTATCATTCAGTACATGAGGACCAATGTGCAGTACAGTGTGTGATTTGGACGTACAACATCAGCGGACAGTTGACACAGGCCGTACCACAGCGTAGGCTAAGTGCTTCGCCATGCGAATGCCAATGAACAACTGCAAATGCCAATGAACAACTGCAAAGGGCATTGAGCATGTACGTCCTGCTGCCATCCACATTACAGTGTATAGCTGCAAGGTGTTTAACATGAAGCGATACACTGGGGACCGGGCAGTGCGAGTAGCAAACTATATTGCGGGGGTTGCAGTTAGGCAACACTACACTAATTTAACGCGTCGTATGACAATTACAGAGCAGGTTAAGGCCCAACGTGTGTTGGGTTAAGGCCCAACGTGTGTTGGGTTAAGGCCCAACGTGTGTTGGGTTAAGGCCCAACGTGTGTTGGGTTACGGCCCAACGTGTGTTGGGTTAAGGCCCAACGTGTGTTGGGTTAAGGCCCAACGTGTGTTGGGTTACGTTAAGGGGCAATGTGGGTTACGTTAAGGGGCAATGTGGGTTACGTTAAGGGGCAATGTGGGTTACGTTACGGCGCAATATAGGTTACGTTACGGCGCAATATAGGTTACGTTAAGGGGCAATGTGGGTTACGTTACGGCGCAATATAGGTTACGTTACGGCGCAATATAGGTTACGTTAAGGCGCAATATCGGTTACGTTAAGGCGCAATACAGGTTACGTTAAGGCGCAATACAGGTTACGTTAAGGCGCAATACAGGTTACGTTAAGGCGCAATACAGGTTACGTTAAGGCGCAATACAGGTTACGTTAAGGCGCAATACAGGTTACGTTAAGGCGCAATACAGGTTACGTTAAGGCGCAATACAGGTTACGTTAAGGCGCAATGCAGGTTACGTTAAGGCGCAATGCAGGTTACGTTAAGGCGCAATACAGGTTACGTTAAGGCGCAATGCAGGTTACGTTAAGGCGCAATGCAGGTTACGTTAAGGCGCAATACAGGTTACGTTAAGGCGCAATACAGGTTACGTTAAGGCGCAATACAGGTTACGTTAAGGCGCAATACAGGTTACGTTAAGGCGCAATACAGGTTACGTTAAGGCGCAATACAGGTTACGTTAAGGCGCAATACAGGTTACGTTAAGGCGCAATACAGGTTACGTTAAGGCGCAATACAGGTTACGTTAAGGCGCAATACAGGTTACGTTAAGGCGCAATACAGGTTACGTTAAGGCGCAATACAGGTTACGTTAAGGCGCAATACAGGTTACGTTAAGGCGCAATACAGGTTACGTTAAGGCGCAATACAGGTTACGTTAAGGCGCAATACAGGTTACGTTAAGGCGCAATACAGGTTACGTTAAGGCGCAATACAGGTTACGTTAAGGCGCAATACAGGTTACGTTAAGGCGCAATACAGGTTACGTTAAGGCGCAATACAGGTTACGTTAAGGCGCAATACAGGTTACGTTAAGGCGCAATACAGGTTACGTTAAGGCGCAATACAGGTTACGTTAAGGCGCAATACAGGTTACGTTAAGGCGCAATACAGGTTAGGTTAAGGCGCAATACAGGTTAGGTTAAGGTACGACATAGGTTAGGTTAAGGTACGACATAGGTTAGGTTAAGGTACGACATAGGTTAGGTTAAGGTACGACATAGGTTAGGTTAAGGTACGACATAGGTTAGGTTAAGGTACGACATAGGTTAGGTTAAGGTACGACATAGGTTAGGTTAAGGTACGACATAGGTTAGGTTAAGGTACGACATAGGTTAGGTTAAGGTACGACATAGGTTAGGTTAAGGTACGACATAGGTTAGGTTAAGGTACGACATAGGTTAGGTTAAGGTACGACATAGGTTAGGTTAAGGTACGACATAGGTTAGGTTAAGGTACGACATAGGTTAGGTTAAGGTACGACATAGGTTAGGTTAAGGTACGACATAGGTTAGGTTAAGGTACGACATAGGTTAGGTTAAGGTACGACATAGGTTAGGTTAAGGTACGACATAGGTTAGGTTAAGGTACGACATAGGTTAGGTTAAGGTACGACATAGGTTAGGTTAAGGTACGACATAGGTTAGGTTAAGGTACGACATAGGTTAGGTTAAGGTACGACATAGGTTAGGTTAAGGTACGACATAGGTTAGGTTAAGGTACGACATAGGTTAGGTTAAGGTACGACATAGGTTAGGTTAAGGTACGACATAGGTTAGGTTAAGGTACGACATAGGTTAGGTTAAGGTACGACATAGGTTAGGTTAAGGTACGACATAGGTTAGGTTAAGGTACGACATAGGTTAGGTTAAGGTACGACATAGGTTAGGTTAAGGTACGACATAGGTTAGGTTAAGGTACGACATAGGTTAGGTTAAGGTACGACATAGGTTAGGTTAAGGTACGACATAGGTTAGGTTAAGGTACGACATAGGGTAGGTTAAGGTACGACATAGGTTAGGTTAAGGTACGACATAGGTTAGGTTACGGTACGACATAGGTTAGGTTACGGTACGACATAGGTTAGGTTACGGTACGACATAGGTTAGGTTACGGTACGACATAGGTTAGGTTACGGTACGACATAGGTTAGGTTACGGTACGACATAGGTTAGGTTACGGTACGACATAGGTTAGGTTACGGTACGACATAGGTTAGGTTACGGTACGACATAGGTTAGGTTACGGTACGACATAGGTTAGGTTACGGTACGACATAGGTTAGGTTACGGTACGACATAGGTTAGGTTACGGTACGACATAGGTTAGGTTACGGTACGACATAGGTTAGGTTACGGTACGATATAGGTTAGGTTACGGTACGATATAGGTTAGGTTAAGGTACACA
>NW_025725653.1:7500-15000 GCF_021461395.2 Schistocerca americana | reverse complement strand
TAGCAGGCTAGAGTCTCGTTCGTTATCGGAATTAACCAGACAAATCGCTCCACCAACTAAGAACGGCCATGCACCACCACCCACCGAATCAAGAAAGAGCTATCAATCTGTCAATCCTTCGGTGTCCGGGCCTGGTGAGGTTTTCCCGTGTTGAGTCAAATTAAGCCGCAGCTCCACTCTGGTGGTGCCCTTCCGTCAATTCCTTTAAGTTTCAGCTTTGCAACCATACTTCCCCCGGAACCCAAAAGCTTTGGTTTCCCGGAGGCTGCCCCGCCGAGTCATCGGAGGAACTGCGGCGGATCGCTGGCTGGCATCGTTTATGGTTAGAACTAGGGCGGTATCTGATCGCCTTCGAACCTCTAACTTTCGTTCTTGATTAATGAAAACATACTTGGCAAATGCTTTCGCTTCTGTTCGTCTTGCGACGATCCAAGAATTTCACCTCTAACGTCGCAATACGAATGCCCCGCCTGTCCCCTATTAATCATTACCCTCGGGTTCCGAAAACCAACAAAATAGAACCGAGGGTCCTATTCCATTATTCCATGCACACAGTATTCAGGCGGGCTTGCCTGCTTTAAGCACTCTAATTTGTTCAAAGTAAACGTGCCGGCCCACCGAGACACTCACTCAAGAGCACCCTGGTAGGATTGCAACGGGGTCCGCCTCGGGACGCACGAGCACGCACGAGGCGCGTCGCACGCCTTCAGCTCGCCCCACCGGCAGGACGTCCCACGATACATGCCAGTTAAACACCGACGGGCGGTGAACCAACAGCGTGGGACACAAATCCAACTACGAGCTTTTTAACCGCAACAACTTTAATATACGCTATTGGAGCTGGAATTACCGCGGCTGCTGGCACCAGACTTGCCCTCCAATAGATACTCGTTAAAGGATTTAAAGTGTACTCATTCCGATTACGGGGCCTCGGATGAGTCCCGTATCGTTATTTTTCGTCACTACCCTCCCCGTGCCGGGAGGTGGGTAATTTGCGCGCCTGCTGCCTTCCTTGGATGTGGTAGCCGTTTCTCAGGCTCCCTCTCCGGAATCGAACCCTGATTCCCCGTTACCCGTTACAAACATGGTAGGCGCAGAACCTACCATCGACAGTTGATAAGGCAGACATTTGAAAGATGCGTCGCCGGTACGAGGACCGTGCGATCAGCCCAAAGTTATTCAGAGTCACCAAGGCAAACGGACCGGACGAGCCGACCGATTGGTTTTGATCTAATAAAAGCGTCCCTTCCATCTCTGGTCGGGACTCTGTTTGCATGTATTAGCTCTAGAATTACCACAGTTATCCAAGTAACGTGGGTACGATCTAAGGAACCATAACTGATTTAATGAGCCATTCGCGGTTTCACCTTAATGCGGCTTGTACTGAGACATGCATGGCTTAATCTTTGAGACAAGCATATGACTACTGGCAGGATCAACCAGGGAGCTGCGTCAACTAGAGCTGAGCAGCCGGCCGCCCGGGAGTGTGTCCCGGGGGGCCCGCGCGAACACGCAAGCGTCCGCTCAATTATTCTGCAAACAGGAGGAGGCTGAAGCTCCCCTGCACCATACACCTCGAAACCCTCTCAGGTCCCGGCGGCGCGCAGCGCCGTCCTAAGTACTTGGTCGGGTTCGAGAGAGGCGCAATCGCCCGGAGTTTGGCGAGTAGACGCTTTAGGTGCGACCACCCGTGCTCCCAACTGAGCTTGCCGCTGCCGACAGAGGCCCGGGAGCGTGCTGTCGTGGCATTGCCGGCGGGAGACAACACGCGCCACCTACGGTGACCGGCAGCTCCAACGCCAGCGCCACAGAAGGACAAAAGCCCCACTTGGGTGCCGAAGCGAACTCTCCCAGCACAGCGCACGCGCCAACACGTCCGCACAGCTGCGATACAAACCACCTGCGAGAACCGCAGAGGCGACCGAGCAGCAGACGGCGTCGCGGCGCCGAGCGCCGGGCGGCGGCGCATCCTCAGCGCACACAGTCCTCAATCGGACCAGCACACTGCAGATGTCCACCGCGCTTCGCACCGGGCCCGCGAGGACCTACTTTGGCCGCACGGCGCCGCGTGCAGGGTGCGCCGGCGCGCAGCTGCGCCGCCTGCCGCCTCCGTCGGCCGGCGCGCCTGCCACTGGCCGCCCCCACCAGCCGGCTGTAGCGCGTGCGCCCACGCACCGCACGGCCAACACGCCGGGAGGCCCCCCCTCACCGGCCGGGGACGGTCCCACCCAGCCACCGCCGCGTATCGCTTCACACCCACATGCCATTCACGTTCGTGGGCATGGTGGGTATCGCTGCAACAACCGGTTGGTAGCTCAACCGATCGTCGCCATCACTGATTCACCCCTAGCGAGAACAACCGCACCACAACGGTTTTACCAGTTGTTCATTTGCGTAACGTCACCAGCAAACGTAGGCGTCCATCGCCATTTGCAAATTCAACGATTGTTGCATGCCTGTGTCAGGTGTCACGACACACTGTCTGCCCACATACACGCAACAACATGTCCACGCTTAGCGAACACGTGGAAGGTGGCCCCCGTACGTATGCGATGTCATTGCGCGAACGACTGTCAACCGGCCTCTGTCGCATGTCGCAGATGTGGAACGCAGTGCACCGTGCTATCACGGTGTGTGAGAAGACGACTACGTCTGACAACACGCGCCACTACATCAACAGACGGCTCATGCTGATCGCCATCCAGGGCATACCACACTGCAATCCAGCTCTTATAGGGAGACGACACGTAGCTGAGTGCACAACATTTGGACCGCATGGTTCGCCGTTGTTGGCGCAGTCGTTGTACGGTCACATGTACCACGATGTATCATTCAGTACATGAGGACCAATGTGCAGTACAGTGTGTGATTTGGACGTACAACATCAGCGGACAGTTGACACAGGCCGTACCACAGCGTAGGCTAAGTGCTTCGCCATGCGAATGCCAATGAACAACTGCAAATGCCAATGAACAACTGCAAAGGGCATTGAGCATGTACGTCCTGCTGCCATCCACATTACAGTGTATAGCTGCAAGGTGTTTAACATGAAGCGATACACTGGGGACCGGGCAGTGCGAGTAGCAAACTATATTGCGGGGGTTGCAGTTAGGCAACACTACACTAATTTAACGCGTCGTATGACAATTACAGAGCAGGTTAAGGCCCAACGTGTGTTGGGTTAAGGCCCAACGTGTGTTGGGTTAAGGCCCAACGTGGGGTTGGGGTTAAGGCCCAACGTGTGTTGGGTTACGGCCCAACGTGTGTTGGGTTAAGGCCCAACGTGTGTTGGGTTAAGGCCCAACGTGTGTTGGGTTACGTTAAGGGGCAATGTGGGTTACGTTAAGGGGCAATGTGAGTTACGTTAAGGGGCAATGTGGGTTACGTTACGGCGCAATATAGGTTACGTTACGGCGCAATATAGGTTACGTTAAGGGGCAATGTGGGTTACGTTACGGCGCAATATAGGTTACGTTACGGCGCAATATAGGTTACGTTAAGGCGCAATATCGGTTACGTTAAGGCGCAATACAGGTTACGTTAAGGCGCAATACAGGTTACGTTAAGGCGCAATACAGGTTACGTTAAGGCGCAATACAGGTTACGTTAAGGCGCAATACAGGTTACGTTAAGCGCAATACAGGTTACGTTAAGGCGCAATACAGGTTACGTTAAGGCGCAATACAGGTTACGTTAAGGCGCAATGCAGGTTACGTTAAGGCGCAATGCAGGTTACGTTAAGGCGCAATACAGGTTACGTTAAGGCGCAATGCAGGTTACGTTAAGGCGCAATGCAGGTTACGTTAAGGCGCAATACAGGTTACGTTAAGGCGCAATACAGGTTACGTTAAGGCGCAATACAGGTTACGTTAAGGCGCAATACAGGTTACGTTAAGGCGCAATACAGGTTACGTTAAGGCGCAATACAGGTTACGTTAAGGCGCAATACAGGTTACGTTAAGGCGCAATACAGGTTACGTTAAGGCGCAATACAGGTTACGTTAAGGCGCAATACAGGTTACGTTAAGGCGCAATACAGGTTACGTTTAAGGCGCAATACAGGTTACGTTAAGGCGCAATACAGGTTACGTTAAGGCGCAATACAGGTTACGTTAAGGCGCAATACAGGTTACGTTAAGGCGCAATACAGGTTACGTTAAGGCGCAATACAGGTTACGTTAAGGCGCAATACAGGTTACGTTAAGGCGCAATACAGGTTACGTTAAGGCGCAATACAGGTTACGTTAAGGCGCAATACAGGTTACGTTAAGGCGCAATACAGGTTACGTTAAGGCGCAATACAGGTTACGTTAAGGCGCAATACAGGTTAGGTTAAGGCGCAATACAGGTTAGGTTAAGGTACGACATAGGTTAGGTTAAGGTACGACCATAGGTTAGGTTAAGGTACGACATAGGTTAGGTTAAGGTACGACATAGGTTAGGTTAAGGTACGACATAGGTTAGGTTAAGGTACGACATAGGTTAGGTTAAGGTACGACATAGGTTAGGTTAAGGTACGACATAGGTTAGGTTAAGGTACGACATAGGTTAGGTTAAGGTACGACATAGGTTTAGGTTAAGGTACGACATAGGTTAGGTTAAGGTACGACATAGGTTAGGTTAAGGTACGACATAGGTTAGGTTAAGGTACGACATAGGTTAGGTTAAGGTACGACATAGGTTAGGTTAAGGTACGACATAGGTTAGGTTAAGGTACGACATAGGTTAGGTTAAGGTACGACATAGGTTAGGTTAAGGTACGACATAGGTTAGGTTAAGGTACGACATAGGTTAGGTTTAAGGTACGACATAGGTTAGGTTAAGGTACGACATAGGTTAGGTTAAGGTACGACATAGGTTAGGTTAAGGTACGACATAGGTTAGGTTAAGGTACGACATAGGTTAGGTTAAGGTACGACATAGGTTAGGTTAAGGTACGACATAGGTTAGGTTAAGGTACGACATAGGTTAGGTTAAGGTACGACATAGGTTAGGTTAAGGTACGACATAGGTTAGGTTAAGGTACGACATAGGTTAGGTTAAGGTACGACATAGGTTAGGTTAAGGTACGACATAGGTTAGGTTAAGGTACGACATAGGTTAGGTTAAGGTACGACATAGGTTAGGTTAAGGTACGACATAGGTTAGGTTAAGGTACGACATAGGTTAGGTTAGGTACGACATAGGTTAGTTAAGGTACGACATAGGGTAGGTTAAGGTACGACATAGGTTAGGTTAAGGTACGACATAGGTTAGGTTCGGTACGACATAGGTTAGGTTACGGTACGACATAGGTTAGGTTACGGTACGACATAGGTTAGGTTACGGTACGGACATAGGTTAGGTTACGGTACGACATAGGTTAGGTTACGGTACGACATAGGTTAGGTTACGGTACGACATAGGTTAGGTTACGGTACGACATAGGTTAGGTTACGGTACGACATAGGTTAGGTTACGGTACGACATAGGTTAGGTTACGGTACGACATAGGTTAGGTTACGGTACGACATAGGTTAGGTTACGGTACGACATAGGTTAGGTTACGGTACGAACATAGGTTAGGTTACGGTACGATATAGGTTAGGTTACGGTACGATATAGGTTAGGTTAAGGTACACATTGTTGTAAGGAAAGGTTTAATGGGGGGCGGGGCGGGGCGGCCGGTTTGTTGATTGTGATTATAGTAAGTGGATGCCTGCGGCATCATCTGATTTGCCACGTCAGGATGCACCTTTGGCTCATGACAGGCGGCGCTCTCATTCCATGCTTGTGGCAGACCTGTGTCTTTCATTCCTGCCATTGTTTGTGTGCTGTGAGAGGAGGCAGTATTGTGATGTTGGGTGCACCCCTGTGTAGGACATGTGTGGGTGTTGGTGGCTTGGCTGAGGCAATGGTGGTTGTCGGGTGGGTGGGATATTCTGTTTTCTGAGTGGACCCTCCCAGTCTGGTTATGACAGTGTGGATTGTCTAATGTGGCGGAGAGGATGCACTGGGTGTTGTTCCATGCTGGTGCTTACATATTGTCTGTGTGCGTGTTACAGGCAGAGAGTAGTGCGTGATAAGGGTGTGTGGCTGACGTGTGGTTGTGATTGTGAGCAGAGTCTTTCAGCATGTATACGGACAGTTGTATACATTATCTGTATTCTGATGGCTCTATCTATTACTAATCAGCGCCGTGTATACGTTTAATCCGGGGTTCCAGTCGAAACTGTTGTATCTCTGTACATTAGTGACACGGCGAGCCCGCTATGTAGTTACTCGTCTCGGCAGCTTCCACCGGTGTATGGCAAATGATTATAAGGAATCAGTCTAGTCGTCAATACCGATGGTGTGACGTCACATGTCTGGGGTGGGGGACGCTGCGCCCTTCCGGTGGGTCATGGCCTAGAAAGACTCTTCCCACGCAGGGGGGCGTGGGACTGTCATTGACTCTTCCAGGTAATATACTTGCCGTACGTTCTTGCGACTGCGAGTGCAACGCTCACCGGTACCGACATGGATGGAGCGCCTCCTAGCTGACCGCTCAGCATCGGCATTCGTACAGAGAGCAACGCGGTCGCGTCTCTAGCTCGTAACTGGTACAGCCCGCAGCTCATGTATAGGGACAGCGGGAATGTCGCATATTGGAGATAACTCTTCATGAAACGCATGTTATAGGGGTGGATTGCACATTGCGACTGCGGGAAAAAGTCCGCCGTTCATCCGCTGGAGTTGCGAGTTGGGCGGTTGGAGTGGGGCGCAGGTGGAGTGATTGCCGGTCCACGATTTCGTGCGGCAGAGGCGCTGGCGTTGGGGTGCTGTGGTCGACAGAGGACGCAGGCTTTGTGGGTGGGGTCGAAAGATGGGCACTGTGGGCCCATCGATGTCTTGGTCGGCTTGGCGTCTCATAGATGGCGGTATCGTCGTTGCAGGACGTCATGCCGCGGGAGACCTACAGATGGCGCTGTGTTTTGTGGTGCGCTCGACATGGCGGACGTAGTGTTGTCAGATTCGCATAGATGGAGGTATTGCATGTGGTTTCGCCGTATTTTCATAGATGGCGATACCGTTTTGCCGGCATGGTTGGCGTAGTTCCGTCGGATCCCTGTAGATGGAGGTGCCGTTTCTGGGCTGGATGTCAATGTCGTTGCGTCACATTCGCATAGGTGGCGGCATCGTCGTAATACCTCGCCCACTACGGACTTATCACCACCCACACTAGCCGCCCCGGGGACTTGCCAACGACACACCCTATCCCAAGTCTATTTTCTTGCGGAGCATCATGTGTTATTATATTTTATTTCACATCCATAGTGGAGTGGTATTGTAGGTCACCGTACTGCGGTGGACGCTGTGTTACCACGGGACGGCGAAAACGTACCGTCGACCGCCGGGCACCGCCCGACACCCGCCCGACGACGCCGCCTCCGCGCGGCGCGCCGGCCGGTGGGCCGACATCGACCGTCCGGCACCCATCGCGGCACCCATCGCCGGTCGCCAAAGCGATACGCTGTAGCG
>NW_025725652.1:0-26923 GCF_021461395.2 Schistocerca americana | reverse complement strand
TCCCTTGGACCTTCTTATTGACGATGAAACACAGAAATTGCATCCGAATTTAATACAAAAGGCACAATGCCGACTTAGGTACAAGAGGACTGATACTCTAACTTTCTATGATTTGAACCCCTCCTGAGAGTCTAGTTTTAGATTCCGATGCTTAACTTCTGATTTACTGTATCCCTTGGACCTTCTTATTGACGATGAAACTCAGAAATTGCATTCGAATTTAATACAAAACGCACAATGGCGACTTAAGTACAAGAGGACTGATACTCTAACTTTCTGTGATTTGAACCTCTGCTGTGAGTCCAGTTTTAGTTTCAGATGCTTCACTTCAGGTGTACTGTATCACTTGGACCTTCTTATTGACGATGAAACACAGAAATTGCATCCGAATTTAATAAAAAAAGGCACAATGCCGACTTAAGTACAAGAGGACTGATACTCTAACTTTCTATGGTTTGAACCCTTCCTGTGAGTGCAGTTTTAGATTCCGATGCTTAACGTCAGAGTTACTGTATCCCTTGGACCGTCTTATTGACGATGAAACACAGAAATTGCATCCGAATTTAATACAAAAGGCACAATGCCGACTTGAGTACAAGAGGACTGATACTCTTACTTTCTATGATCTGAACCCTTCCTGTGAGTCCAGTTTTAGTTTCCGATGCTTCAGTTCAGGTTTACTGTATCCCTTGGACCTTCTTATTGACGATGAAACACAGAAATTGCATCCGAATTTAATAAAAAAGGCACAATGCTGACTTAAGTACAAGAGGACTGATACTCTAACTTTCTATGATTTGAACCCTTCCTGTGAGTCCAGTTTAAGTTTCCGATGCTTCACTTCAGGTTTACTGTATCCCTTGGACCTTCTTATTGACGATGAAACACAGAAATTGCATCCGAATTTAATAAAAAAGACACAATGCCGACTTAGGTACAAGAGGACTGATACTCTAACTTTCTATGATTTGAACCCCTCCTGAGAGTCCAGTTTTAGATTCCGATGCTTAACTTCTGATTTACTGTATCCCTTGGACCTTCTTATTGACGATGAAACACAGAAATTGCATCCGAATTTAATACGAAAGGCACAATGCCGAATTAAGTACAAGAGGACTGAAACTCTAACTTTCTATGATTTGAACCTCTGCTGTGAGTCCAGTTTTAGTTTCCGATGCTTCACTTCAGGTTTACTGTATCCATTGGACCTTCTTATTGACGATGAAACACAGAAATTGCATCCGAATTTAATACAAAAGGCACAATGCCGACTTACGTACAAGAGGACTTAAACTCTAACTTTCTATGATTTGAGCCTCTGCTGTGAGTCCAGTTTTAGTTTTCCAATGCTTAACTTCAGGTTTACTGTATCCCTTGGACCTTCTTATCGACGATGAAACACAGAAATTGCATCTGAATTTCATAGAAAAGGCACAATGCCGACATAAGTACAAGAGGACTGAAACTCTAACTTTCTATGAATTGAACTTCTGCTGTGAGTCCAGTTTAAGTTTCCGATGCTTCACTTCAGGTTTACTGTATCCCGTGGACCTTCTTATTGACGATGAAACACAGAAATTGCATCCGAATTTAATAAAGAGGCACAATGCCGACTTAAGTACAAGAGGACCGATACTCTAACTTTCTATGTTTTTGAACCCCTCCTGAGAGTCCAGTACTAGATTCCCATGCTTAACTTCAGGTTTACTGTATCCCTTGGACCTTCTTATTGACTATGAAACACAGAAATTGCATGGGAATTTAATACAAAAGGCACAATGCCGACTTAAGTACAAGAGGACTGATACTCTAACTTTCTATGATTTGAACCCCTCCTGTGAGTCCAGTTTTAGTTTCCGAAGCTTCACTTCAGGTTTTATGTATCCCTTGGACATTCTTATTGACGATGAAACACAGAAATTGCATGGGAATTTAATACAAAAGGCACAATGCCGACTTAAGTACAAGAGGACTGAAACTCTAACTTTCTATGATTTGAACCTCTGCTGTGAGTCCAGTTTTCGTTTCCGATGCTTCACTTCAAGTTTACTGTATCCCTTGGACCTTCTTATTGACGATGAAACACAGAAATTGCATCCGAATTTAATAAAAAAGGCACAATGCCGACTTAAGTACAAGAGGACTTATACTCTAACTTTCTATGATTTGAACCCCTTCTGTGAGTCCAGTTTTAGATTCCGATGCTTAACTTCAGGTTTACTGTATCCCTTGGACCTTCTTATTGACGATGAAACACAGAAATTGCATCCGAATTTAATACAAAAGGCACAATGCCGACTTAAGTACAAGAGGACTGATACTCTAACTTTCTATGATTTGAACCCTTCCTGTGAGTGCAGTTTTAGATTCCGATGCTTAACGTCAGGTTTACTGTATCCCTTGGACCTTCTTATTGACGATGAAACACAGAAATTGCATCCGAATTTAATACAAAAGGCACAATGCCGACTTAGGTACAAGAGGACTGATACTCTAACTTTCTATGATTTGAACCCCTCCTGAGAGTCTAGTTTTAGATTCCGATGCCTAACTTCTGATTTACTGTATCCCTTGGACCTTCTTATCGACGATGAAACACATAAATTGCATCCGAATTTAATACGAAAGGCACAATGCCGACTTAAGTACAAGAGGACTGATCCTCTAACATTCTATGATTTGAACCTCTCCTGTGAGTCTAGTTTTAGATTCCGATGCTTCACTTCGGGTTTACTGTATCCCTTGGACCCTCTTATTGACGATGAAACACAGAAATTGCATCCGAATTTAATACAAAAGGCATAATGCCGAATTAAGTACAAGAGGACTTAAACTCTAACTTTCTATGATTTGAACCTCTGCTGTGAGTCCAGTTTTAGTTTCTGATGCTTCACTTCAGGTTTACTGTATTCATTGGACCTTCTTATTGACGATGAAACACAGAAATTGCATCCGAATTTAATACAAAAGGCACAATGCCGACTTACGTACAAGAGGACTGAAACTCTAACTTTCTATGATTTGAGCCTCTGCTGTGAGTCCAGTTTTAGTTTTCCAATGCTTAACTTCAGGTTTACTGTATCCCTTGGACCTTCTTATTGACGATGAAACACAGAAGTTGCATCCGAATTTCATAGAAAACAGCACAATGCCGACATAAGTACAAGAGGACTGAAACTCTAAATTTCCATGATTTGAACTTCTGCTGTGAGTCCAGTTTAAGTTTCCGATGCTTCACTTCAGGTTTACTGTATCCCTGGGACCTTCTTATTGACGAAGAAACACAGAAATTGCATCCGAATTTAATAAAAAAGGCACAATGGCGGCTTAAGTACAAGAGGACTGATACTCTAACTTTCTATGATTTGAACCCCTCCTGTGAGTCCAGTTTTAGATTCCGATGCTTAACTTCAGGTTTACGGTATCCCTTGGACCTTCTTATTGACGATGAAACACTGAAATAGCATCCGAATTTAATACAAATGGCACAATGCCGACTTAAGTACAAGACGAATGACACTCTAACTTTCTATGATTTGAACCTCTCCTGTGAGACCAGTTTTAGATTCCGATTCTTCACGTCAGCTTTACTGTATCCCTTGGACCCTCTTATTGACGATGAAACACAGAAATTGCATCCGAATTTAATACAAAAGGCACAATACCGACTTAAGTACAAGAGGATTGAAACTCTAACTTTCTATGAATTGAACCTCTGCTGTGAGTCCAGTTTTAGTTTCCGATGCTTCACTTCTGGTTTACTGTATCCCTTGGACCTTCTTATTGACGATGAAACACAGAAATTGCATCCGAATTTAATACAAAAGGCAAAATGTCGACTTAAGTACAAGAGGACTGAAACTCCAACTTTCTATGATTTGAACCTCTGCTGTGAGTCCAGTTTTAGTTTCCGATGCTTCACTTCAGGTTTACGGTATCCCTTGGACCAACTTATTGACGATGAAACACAGAAATTGCATCCGAATTTAATACAAAAGGCACAATGCCGACTTAAGTACAAGAGGACTGACACTCTAACTTTCTAAGATTTGAACCTCTGCTGTGAGTCCAGTTTTATTTTCCCATGCTTCACTTCAGGTTTACTGTATCCCTTGGACCTTCTTATTGACTTTGAAACACAGAAATTGCATCCGAATTTAATAAAAAAGGCACAATGCCGACTTAAGTACAACAGGACTGATACTCTACTTTTCTATGATTTGAACCCCTCCTGTGAGTCCCGTTTTAGATTCCGATGCTTAACTTCAGGTTTACTGTATCCCTTGGACCTTCTTATTGACGATGAAACACAGAAATTGCATCCGAATTTAATAAAAAAGGCACAATGCCGACTTAAGTACAAGAGGACTGATACTCTAAATTTCTATGATTTGAACCCCTCCTGTGAGCCCAGTTTTAGATTCCGATGCTTAACTTCAGGTTTACTGTATCCCTTGGACCTTCTTATTGACGATGAAACACAGAAATTGTATCCGAATTTAATACATAAGGCACAATGCCGACTTAAGTTATAGAGGCCTGACACCCTAACTTTCTATGATTTGAACCTCTCCTGTGAGTCCAGTTTTAGTTTCCGTTGCTTCACTTCAGGTTAACTGTATCCCTTGGACCTTCTTATTGACGATGAAACAGAGAAATTGCATCCGAACTTAATAAAAAAGGCACAATGCCGACTTAAGTACAAGAGGACTGATACTCTAACTTTCTATGATTTGAACCCCTCCTGTGAGTCCAGTTTTAGATTCCGATGCTTCACTTCAGGTTTACTGTATCCCTTGGACCCTCTTATTGACGATGCAACACAGAAATTGCATCCGAATTTAATACAAAAGGAACAATTCCGACTTAAGTACAAGTGGACTGACACTCTAACTCTCTATGATTTGAACCTCTCCTGTAAGTCCAGTTTTAGATTCCGATGCTTCAATTCAGGTGTACTGTATACCTTGGTCCTTCTTATTGACGATGAAACACAGAAATTTCATCCGAATTTAATAAAAGAGGCACAATGCCGACTTAAGTACAAGAGGACTGATACTCTAACTTTCTATGATTTGAACCCCTCCTGTGAGTCCAGTTTTAGATTCTGATGCTTAACTTCAGGTTAACTGTATCCCTTAAACCTTCTTATTGACGATGAAACACAGAAATTGCATCCGAATTTAATACAAAAGGCACAATGCCGACTTAACTACAAGAGGACTGATACTCTAACTTTCTATGATTTGAACCTCTGCTGTGATTCCAGTTTTAGTTTACGATGCTTCACTTCAGGTTTACTGTATCCTTTGGACCTTCATATTGACGATGAAACACAGAAATTGCATCCGAATTTAATGCAAATGCACAATGCCGACTTAAGTACAAGAGGACTGACACTCTAAATTTCTGTGATTTGAACCTCTCCTGTGAGTCCAGTTTTAGTTTCCGATGCTTCACTTCAGGTTAACTGTATCCCTTGGACCTTCTTATTGACGATGAAACACAGAAATTGCATCCGAATTTAATAAAAAAGGCACAATGCCGACTTAAGTACAAGAGGACTAATACTCTAACTTTCTATGATTTGAACCCCTCCTGTGAGTCCAGTTTTAGATTCCGATGCTTCACTTCAGGTTTACTGTATTCCTTGGACCCTCTCATTGACGATGAAACACAGAAATTGCGTCCGAATTTAATACAAAAGGCACAATGCCGACTTAAGTACAAGTGGACTGACACCCTAACTTTCTATGATTTGAACCTCTCCTGTGAGTCCAGTTTTAGATTCCGATGCTTCACTTCAGGTGTACTGTATACCTTGGTCCTTCTTATTGACGATGAAACACAGAAATTTCATCCGAATTTAATACAAATGCACAATGCCGACTTAAGTACAAGAGGACTGAAACTCTAACTTTCTATGATTTGAACCTCCACTGTGAGTCCAGTTTTAGTTTCCGATGCTTCACTTCAGGTTTACTGTATCCCTTGGACCTTCTTATTGACGATGAAACACAGAAATTGCATCCGAATTTAATACAAAATGCACAATGCCGAGTTAAGTACAAGAGGACTGATACTCCAACTTTGTGTGATTTGAACCTTTGCTGTGAGTCCAGTTTTAGTTTCCGATGCTTCACTTCAGGTTTACTGTATCCCTTGGACCTTCTTATTGACGATGAAACACAGAAATTGCATCCGAATTTAATAAAAGAGGCACAATGCTGACTTCAGTACAAGAGGACTGATACTCTAACTTTCTATGATTTGAACCCCTCCTGTGAGTCCAGTTTTAGATTCCGATGCTTAACTTTAGGTTTACTGTATTCCTTGGACCTTCTTATTGACGATGAAACACAGAAATTGCAACCGAATTTAATACAAAAGGCACAATGCCGACTTAACTACAAGAGGACTGAAACTCTAACTTTCTATGATTTGAACCTCTGCTGTGATTCCAGTTTTAGTTTACGATGCTTCACTTCAGGTTTACTGTATCCTTTGGACCTTCATATTGACGATGAAACACAGAAATTGCATCCGAATTTAATACAAAATACACAATGCCGACTTAAGTACAAGAGGACTGATACTCTAAATTTCTATGATTTGAACCTCTGCTGTGAGTCCAGTTTTAGATTCCGATGCCTAACTTCAGGTTTACTGTATCCCTTGGACCTTCTTATTGACGATGAAACACAGACATTGCATCCGAATTTAATAAAAAAGGCACAATGCCGAATGAAGTACAAGAGGACTGACACTCTTACTTTCTATCATTTGAACCATTCCTGTGAGTCCAGTTTTAAATTCCGATGCTTCACTTCAGGTGTACTGTATACCTTAGACCTACCTTTTGACGATGAAACACAGAAATTTCATCGGAATTTAATACAAATGCACAATGTCGACTCAAGTACAAGAGGACTGACACTCTAACTTTCTATGATTTGAACCCCTCCTGCGTGTCCAGTTTAAGATTCCGATGCTTCACTTCAGGAGTACTGTATACCTTGGACCTTCTTATTGACCATGAAACACAGAAATTTCATCTCAGTTTAATACAAATGCACAATTCCGACTTGAGTACACGAGGACTGACACTCTAACTTTCTCTGATTAGAACCTCTCCTGTGAGTCCAGTCTTAGTTTCCGATGCTTCACTACAGGTTCACTGTATCCCTTGGACCTTCTTATTGACGAAGAAACACAGAAATTGCATCCGAATTTAATACAAAAGGCACAATGCCGACTTAAGCACTACAGGTCTGACACTCTAACTTTCTATGATTTGAACCTCTGCTGTGAGTCCAGTTTCAGTTTCCGACGCTTCACTTCAGGTTTACTGTATCCCTAGGACCTTCTTATTGACGATGAAACACAGAAATTGCATCCGAATTTAATAAAAAAGGCACAATGCCGACTTAAGTACAAGAGGACTGATACTCTGACTTTCTATGATTTGAACCCCTCCTGTGAGTCTAGTTGTGGATTCCGATGCTTAACTTCAGGTTTACTGTATCCCTTGGACCTTCTTATTGACGATGAAACACAGAAATTGCATCCGAAATTAATACAAAAGGCACAATGCCGACTTAAGTACAAGAGGACTGATACTCTAACTTTCTATGATACGAACCTCTCCTGTGAGTCCAGTCTTAGTTTCCGATGCTTCACTTCAAGTTCACTGTATCCCTTGGACCTTCTTATTGACGAAGAAACACAGAAATTGCATCCGAATTTAATACAAAAGGCACAATGCCGACTTAAGTACAAGAGGACTGAAACTCTAAGTTTCTATGATTTGAACCTCTGCTGTGAGACCAGTTTTAGTTTCCGATGCTTAACTTCAGGTTTACTGTATCCCTTGGACCTTCTTATTGACGATGAAACACAGAAATTGCATCCGAATTTAATACAAAAGGCACAATGCCGACTTAACTACAAGAGGACTAAAACTCTTACTCTCTATGATTTGAACCTCTGCTGTGAGTCCAGATTTAGTTTACGATGCTTCACTTCAGGTTTACTGTATTCTTTGGACCTTCTTATTGACGATGAAACACAGAAATTGCATCCGAATTTAATACAAAAAGCACAATGCCGACTTAAATACAAGAGGACTGATACTCTAACTTTCTATGATTTGAACCCCTCCTGTGAGTCCAGTTTTAGATTCCGATGCTTAACTTCAGGATTTCTGTATCCCTTGGACCTTCTTATTGACAATGAAACACAGAAATTGCATCCGAATTTAATACAAAAATCACAATGCCAACTTAAGTACAAGAGGACTGAAACTCTAACTCTTTATGATTTGAACCTCTGCTGTGAGTCCAGTTTTAGTTTCCGATGCTTAACTTCAGGTTTACTGTATCCCTTGGACCTTCTCATTGATCATGAAGCACAGAAATTGCTTCCGAATTTAATACAAAAGGCACAATGCCGACTAATGTACAAGATTACAGACACTCTAACTTTCAATGATTTGAACCCCTCCTGGGAGTCCAGTTTTAGATTCCGATGCTTCACTTCAGGTTTACTGTATACCTTGGACCTTCTTGTCGACGATGAAACACAGAAATTACGTCCGAATTTAATACAAACGCACAATGCCGACTTAAGTACAAGAGGACTGACACTCTAACCTTCTGTGATTTGAACCCCTCCTGTGAGTCCAGTTTTAGTTTCCGATGCTTCACTTCAGGTTTACTGTATCCCTTGGACCTTCTTATTGACGATGAAACACAGAAATTGTATCCGAATTTAATACATAAGGCACAATGCCGACTTAAGTACTAGAGGACTGACACCCTAACTTTCTATGATTTGAACCTCTCCTGTGAGTCCAGTTTTAGTTTCCGTTGCTTCACTTCAGGTTAACTGTATCCCTTGGACCTTCTTATTGACGATGAAACAAAGAAATTGCATCCGAATTTAATAAAAAAGACACAATGCCGACTTAAGTACAAGTGGACTGACACTCTAACTCTCTATGATTTGAACCTCTCCTGTAAGTCCAGTTTTAGATTCCGATGCTTCACTTCAGGTGTACTGTATACCTTGGTCCTTCTTATTGACGATGAAACACAGAAATTTCATCCGAATTTAATAAAAAAGGCGCAATGCCGACTTAAGTACAAGAGGACTGATACTCTAACTTTCTATGATTTGAACCCCTCCTGTGAGTCCAGTTTTAGATTCTGATGCTTAACTTCAGGTTTACTGTATCCCTTGGACCTTCTTATTGACGATGAAACACAGAAATTGCATCCGAATTTAATACAAAATGCACAATGCCGACTTAACTACAAGAGGACTGAAACTCTAACTTTCTATGATTTGAACCTCTGCTGTGATTCCAGTTTTAGTTTACGATGCTTCACTTCAGGTTTACTGTATCCTTTGGACCTTCATATTGACGATGAAACACAGAAATTGCATCCGAATTTAATGCAAATGCACAATGCCGACTTAAGTACAAGAGGACTGACACTCTAACTTTCTGTGATTTGAACCTCTCCTGTGAGTCCAGTTTCAGTTTCCGATGCTTCACTTCAGGTTTACTGTATCCCTTGGACCCTTTTATTGACGATGAGTCACAGAAATTGCATCCGAATTTAATACATAAGGCACAATGCCGACTTAAGTACTAGAGGAGTGACACCCTAACTTTCTGTGATTTGAACCTCAACTGTGAGTCCAGTTTTAGTTTCCGATTTTTCACTTCAGGTTAACTGTATCCCTTGGACCTTCTTATTGACGATGAAACACAGAAATTGCATCTGAATTTAATACAAAATGCACAATGCCGAGTTAAGTACAAGAGGACTGATACTCTAACTTTGTATGATTTGAACCTTTGCTGTGAGTCCAGTTTTAGTTTCCGGTGCTTCACTTCAGGTTTACTGTATCCCTTGGACCTTCTTATTGACGATGAAACACAGAAATTGCATCCGAATTTAATAAAAGAGGCACAATGCCGACTTCAGTACAAGAGGACTGATACTCTAACTTCCTATGGTTTGAACCACTCCTGTGAGTCCAGTTTTAGATTCCGATGCTTAACTTTAGGTTTACTGTATCCCTTGGACCTTCTTATTGACGATGAAACACAGAAATTACATCCGAATTTAATACAAAAGGCACAATGCCGACTTAACTACAAGAGGTCTGAAACTCTAACTTTCTATGATTTGAACCTCTGCTGTGATTCCAGTTTTAGTTTACGATGCTTCACTTCAGGTTTACTGTATCCTTTGGACCTTCATATTGACGATGAAACACAGAAATTGCATCCGAATTTAATACAAAATACACAATGCCGACTTAAGTACAAGAGGACTGATACTCTAAATTCCTATGATTTGAACCTCTGCTGTGAGTCCAGTTTTAGTTTCCGATGCTTCACTTCAGGTTTACTGTATCCCTTGGAACTTCTTACTGACGATGAAACACAGAAATTACATCCAAATTTAAGAAAAAAGGCACAATGCCTACTTAAGTACAAGAGGACTGATACTCCAACTTTCCATGATTTGAACCTCTCCTGTGAGCCCAGTTTTAGATTCCGATGCTTAACTTCAGGTTTACTGTATCCCTTGGACCTTCTTATTGACGATGAAACACAGAAATTGCATCCGAATTTAATACAAATGCACAATGTCGACTTAAGTACTAGAGGACTGACACTCTTACTTTCTATGAATTGAACCCCTCCTGCGTGTCCAGATTTAGATTCCGATGCTTCACTTCAGGAGTACAGTATACCTTGGACCTTCTTATTGACCATGAAACACAGAAATTTCATCTCAGTTTAATACAAATGCACAATTCCGACTTGAGTACAAGAGGACTGACACTCTAACTTTCTCTGATTAGAACCTCTCCTGTGAGTCCAGTCTTAGTTTCGGATGCTTCACTACAGGTTCACTGTATCCCTTGGACCTTCTTATTGACGAAGAAACACAGAAATTGCATCCGAATTTAATACAAAAGGCACAATGCCGACTTAAGCACTACAGGTCTGACACTCTAACTTTCTATGATTTGAACCTCTGCTGTGAGTCCAGTTTCAGTTTCCGATGCTTCACTTCAGGTTTACTGTATCCCTTGGACCTTCTTATTGACGATGAAACACAGAAATTGCATCCGAATTTAATAAAAAAGGGACAATGCCGACTTAAGTACAAGAGGACTGATACTCTGTTTTTCTATGATTTGAACCCCTCCTGTGAGTCCAGTTTTGGATTCCGATGCTTAACTTCAGGTTTACTGTATCCCTTGGACCTTCTTATTGACGATGAAACACAGAAAGTGCATCCGAATTTAATACAAAAGGCACAATTCCGAGTTAAGTACAAGAGGACTGAAACTCTAAGTTTCTATGATTTGAACCTCTGCTGTGAGTCCAGTTTTAGTTTCCGACGCTTCACTTCAGGTTTACTGTATCCCTTGGACCTTCTTATTGACGATGAAACACAGAAATTGCATCCGAATTTAATACAAAAGGCACAATGCCGACTTAACTACAAGAGGACTGAAACTCTAACTTTCTAAGATTTGAACCTCTGCTGTGATTCCAGTTTTAGTCTACGATGCTTCACTTCAGGTTTACTGTATCCTTTGGACCTTCATATTGACGATGAAACACAGAAATTGCATCCGAATTTAATACAAAAGAACAATGCCGACTTAAGGGCAAGAGGACTGATACTCTAACTTTCTATGATTTGAACCTCTGCTGTGAGTCTAGTTTTAGTTTCCGATGCTTCACTTCAGGTTTACTGTATCCCTTGGACCTTCTTACTGACGATGAAACACAGAAATTACATCAGAATTTAATACAAAAGGCACAATGCCTACTTAAGTACAAGAGGACTGATACTCTAACTTTCTATGATTTGAACCTCTCCTGTGAGTCCAGTTTTAGATTCCGATGCTTATCATCAGGTTCACTGTATCCCTTGGACCTTCTTATTGACGATGAAACACAGAAATTGCATCCGAATTTAATACAAAAGCACAATGCCGACTTAAGTACAAGAGGACTGAAACTCTAACATTCTATGATTTGAACCTCTGCTGTGAGTCCAGTTTTAGTTTCCGATGCTTAACTTCAGGCTTACTGTATCCCTTGGACCTTCTTATTGACGATGAAACACAGAAATTGCATCCGAATTTAATAAAAAAGGCACAATGCCGAATGAAGTACAAGAGGACTGACACTCTAACTTTCTATGATTTGAACCATTCCTGTGAGTCCAGTTTTAAATTCTGATGCTTCACTTCAGGTGTACTGTATACCTTAGACCTACTTATTGTCGATGAAACACAGAAATTTCATCCGAATTAAATACAAATGCACAATGTCGACTTAAGTACAAGAGGACTGACACTCTAACTTTCTATGATTTGAACCCCTCCTGCGTGTACAGTTTTAGATTCCGATGCTTCACTTCAGGTGTACTGTATACCTTGGACCTTCTTATTGACCATGAAACACAGAAATTTCATCTCAATTTAATACAAATGCACAATTCCGACTTGAGTACTAGAGGACTGACACAATAACTTTCTCTGATTTGAACCTCTCCTGTGAGTCCAGTCTTAGTTTCCGATGCTCCACTTCAGGTTTACTGTATCCCTTGCACCTTTTTATTGACGAAGAAACACAGAAATTGCATCCGAATTTAATACAAAAGGCACAATGCCGACTTAAGCACTGCAGGTCTGACACTCTAACTTTCTGTGATTTGAACCTCTGCTGTGAGTCCAGTTTTAGTTTCCGATGCTTCTCTTCAGGTTTACTGTATCCCTTGGACCTTCTTATTGACGATGAAACACAGAAATTGCATCCGAATTCAATAAAAAAGGCACAATGCCGACTTAAGTACAAGAGGACTGATACTCTGACTTTCTGTGATTTGAACCTCTGCTGTGAGTCCAGTTTTGGATTCCGATGCTTCACTTCAGGTTTACTGTATCCCTTGGACCTTCTTATTGACGATCAAACACAGAAATTGCATCCGAGTTTAATACAAAAGGCACAATGCCGACTTAAGTACAAGAGGACTGAAACTCTAAGTTTCTATGATTTGAACCTCTGCTGTGAGTCCAGTTTTAGTTTCCGATGCTTCACTTCAGGTTTACTGTATCCCTTGGACCTTCTTATTGACGATGAAACACAGAAATTGCATCCGAATTTAATACAAAAGGCACAATGCCGACTTAACTACAAGAGGACTGAAACTCTAACTTTCTATGATTTGAACCTCTGCTGTGATTCCAGTTTTAGTTTACGATGCTTCACTTCAGGTTTACTGTATCCCTTGGACCTTCTTATTGACGATGAAACACAGAAATTGCATCCGAATTTAATACATAAGGCACAATGCCGACTTAAGTACTAGAGGACTTACACCCTAACTTTCTATGATTTGAACCTCTCCTGTGAGTCCAGTTTTAGTATCCGATGCTTCACTTCAGGTTAACTGTATCCCTTGGACCTTCTTATTGACGATGAAACACAGAAATTGCATCCGAATTTAATAAAAAAGGCACAATGTCGACTTAAGTACAAGAGGACTGATACTCCAACATTTTTATGATTTGAACCCCTCCTGTGGGTCCAGTTTTAGATTCCGATGCTTCACTTCAGGTTTACTGTATTCCTTGGACCCTCTTATTGACGATGAAACACAGAAATTGCATCCGAATTTAATACAAAAGGCACAATGCCGACTTAAGTACAAGCCTACTGACACTCTAACTTTCTATGATTTGAACCTCTCCTGTGAGTCCAGTTTTAGATTCCGATGCTTCACTTCAGGTATGCTGTATACCTTGGTCCCTATTATTGAGGATGAAACACAGAAATTTCTTCCGAATTTAATACAAATGCACAATGCCGACTTAAGTACAAGAGGACTGAATTTCTAACTTTCTATGATTTGAACCTCCGCTGTGAGTCCAGTTTTAGTTTCCGATGCTTCACTTCAGGTTTACTGTATCCCTCGGACCTTCTTATTGACGATGTAACACAGAAATTGCATCCGAATTTAATACAAAAGGCACAATGCCGAGTTAAGTACAAGAGGACTGATACTCTAACTTTGTATGATTTGAACCTCTGCTGTGAGTCCAGTTTTAGTTTCAGATGCTTCACTTCAGGTTTACTGTATCCCTTGGACCTTCTTATTGACGATGAAACACAGAAATTGCATCCGAATTTAATAAAAAAGGCACAATGCCGACTTAAGTACAAGAGGTCTGATACTCTAACTTTCTATGATTTGAACCCCTCCTGTGAGTCCAGTTTTAGATTCCGATGCTTAACTTCAGGTTTACTGTTTCCCTTGGACCTTCTTATTGACGATGAAACACAGAAATTGCATCCGAATTTAATACAAAAGGCACAATGCCGACATAACTACAAGAGGACTGAAACTCTAACTTTCTATGATTTGAACCTCTGCTGTGATTCCAGTTTTAGTTTACGATGCTTCACTTCAGGTTTGCTGTATCCTTTGGACCTTCATATTGACGATGAAACACAGAAATTGCATCCGAATTAAATACAAAATGCACAATAACGACTTAAGTACAAGAGGACTTTTACTCTAACTTTCTATGATTTGAACCTCTGCTGTGAGTCCAGTTTTAGTTTCCGATGCTTAACTTCAGGTTTACTGTATCCTTGGACCTTCTTATTGACAATGAAGCACAGAAAATGCATCCGAATTTGATACAAATGCACAATGCCGACTAAAGCCTAAGAGGACTGTTAATCTAACTTTCTATGATTTGAACCCCTCCTGTGAGTCCTGTTTTGGATTCCGATGGTTCACTTCAGGTGTACTGCATACCTTGGACCTTCTTATTGACGATGAAACACAGAAATTTCAACCGAATTTAATACAAAAGGCACAATGCTGACTTGAGTACAAGAGGACTGACACTCTAACTTTCTATGATTTGAACCTCTCCTGTGTGTCCAGTTTTAGTATCCGATGCTTAACTTCAGGTTTACTGTATACCTTGGACCTTCTTATTGACGATGAAAGTCAGAAATTCCATCCGTATTTAATACAAAAGAAACAATGCCCACTTAAGTACAAGAGGACTGACACTCTAACTTTCTATGATTTGAACCACTACTGTGAGTCACGTTTTAGTTTCCGATGCTTCACTTCAGGTTTACTGTATCCTTGGACCTTCTTATTGACGATGAAGCACAGAAATTGCATCCGAATATTATACAAATGCACAATGCCGACTTAAGCACAAGACGACAGTTAATCTATCTTTCTATAATTTGAACCCCTCCTGTGAGTCCAGTTTTAGATTCCGATGCTTAACTTCAGGTGTACTGCATACCTTGGACCTTCTTATTGACGATGAAACACAGAAATTTTATCCGAATTTAATACAAAAGGCACAATGCTGACTTAAGTACATGAGGACTGACACTCTAACATTCTATCATTTGAACCTCTCCTGTGAGTCCTGTTTTAGTTTCCGATGCTTCACAACAGGTGTATTGTATCCCTTGGACCTTCTTATTGACGATGAAACACAGAAATTGTATCAGAATTTAATACCAAAGGCACAATGCCGACTTAAGTACTAGAGGACTGACACTCGAACTTTCTATGATTTTAACCTCTCCTGTGAGTCCAGTCTTAGTTTCCGATGCTTCACTTCAGGTAACTGTATGCCTTGGACCTTCTTATTGACGATGAAACACAGAAATTGCATCCGAATTTAAACAAAAGGCAGAATGCCGACTTAGGTACAAGAGGACTGACACTCTAACTTTCTATGATTTGAACCGCTCCTGTGAGTCCAGTTTCAGATTCCGATGCTTCACTTCAGGTGTACTGTATACCTTGGACCTTCTTACTGACGATGAAACACAGAAATTTCATCCGAATTTAATACAAAAGGCACAATGCCGACTTAAGTACTAGAGGACTGACACTCTAACTATCTATTATTTGAACTTCTCCTGTGAGTCCAGTTTTACTTTTCGATGCTTCACTTGAGGTTTACTGTATACCTTGGACCTTCTTATTGACGATGAAACACAGAAATTGCATTCGAATTAAATACAAAAGCCACAATGCCGACTTATGTACAAGAATACTGACACTCTAACTTTCTATGATTTGAACCTCTCCTGTGAGTCCAGTTTTAGTTTCCGATGCTTCACTTCACTTTTACTGTATCCCTTGGACCTTCTAATTGACGATGAAACACAGAAATTGCATCCGAATTTATTAAAAAAGGCAATATGCCGACTTAAGTACAAGAGGACTGATGCTCTAACTTTCTATGATTTGAACCCCTGCTGTGAGTCCAGTTTTAGTTTCCGATGCTTCACTTCAGGTTTACAGTATCCCTTGGACCCTCTTATTGACGATGAAACACAGAAATTGCATCCGAATTTAATACAAAAGGCACAATGCCGACGTAAGTACAAGAGGCCTGCCACTCTAACTTTCTATGATTAGAACCTCTCCTGTAAGTCCAGCTTTAGACTCCGATGCTTCGCTTCAGGTTTACTGTCTCCCTTGGACCTTCTTATTGACGATGAAACACGGAAATGGCATCCGAATTTAATACAAAAGGCACAATGCCAGCTTAAGTAAAAGAGGACTGACACTCTTTCTTTCTATGATTTGAACCTCTCCTGTGAATCCAGTTTTAGATTCCGATGCTTCACTTCAGGTTTACTGTATCCCTTGGACCTTCTCATTGATGATGAAGCACAGAAATTGCATCCGAATTTAATACAAAAGGCACAATGCCGGCTTATGTACAAGAATACTGACACTCTAACTTTCAATGATTTGAACCTCACCTGTGAGACCAGTTTTAGTTTCCGATGCTTCACTTCAGGTTTACTGTATACCGTGGACCTTCTTATTGGCGATGAAACACAGAAATTGCATCCGAATTTAATACATAAGGCACAATGCCGACTTAAGTGCAACAGGACTGAAACTCTAACTTTCTATGATTTGAACCCCTCCTGCGAGTCCAGTTTTAGATTCCGATGCTTAACTTCAGGTTCCTTGTATCCCATGAACCTTCTTATTGACGATGAAAGACAGATATTGCATCCGAAGTTAATACAAAAGGCACAATGCCGACTTAAGTACAATAGGACTGATACTCTAAATTTCTATGATTTGAACCTGTGCTGTGAGTCCAGTTTTAGTTTCCGATGCTTCACTTCAGGTTTACTGTATCCCTTGGACCTTCTTGTTGACGATGAAACACAGAAATTGCATCCGAATTTATACAAAAGGCAGAATGCCGACTTAGGTACAAGAGGACTGACACTCGAATTTTCTATGATTTGAACCCCTCCTGTGAGTCCAGTTTCAGATTCCGATGCTTCACTTCAGGTGTACTGTATACCTTGGACCTTCTAATTGACGATGAAACACAGAAATTGCATCCGAATTTAATACAAAAGGCACAATGCTGACTTAAGTACATAAGGACTGACACTCTAACTTTCTATCATTTGAACCTCTCCTGTGAGTCCTGTTTTAGTTTCCGATGCTTCACTACAGGTGTACTGTATCCCTTGGACCTTCTTATTGACAATGAAACACAGAAATTGTATCCGAATTAAATACAAAAGGCACAATGCCGACTTAAGTACTAGAGGACTGACACTCGAACTTTCTATGATTTTAACCTCTCCTGTGTGTCCAGTCTTAGTTTCCGATGCTTCACTTCAGGTAACTGTATGCCTTGGACCTTCTTATTGACGATGAAACACAGAAATTGCATCCGAATTTATACAAAAGGCAGAATGCCGACTTAGGTACAAGAGGACTGACACTCGAATTTTCTATGATTTGAACCCCTCCTGTGAGTCCAGTTTCAGATTCCGATGCTTCACTTCAGGTGTACTGTATACCTTGGACCTTCTAATTGACGATGAAACACAGAAATTGCATCCGAATTTATTAAAAAAGGCACAATGCCGACTTAAGTACAAGAGGCCTGCCACTCTAACTTTCTATGATTAGAACCTCTCCTGTAAGTCCAGCTTTAGACTCCGATGCTTCACTTCATATTTACTGTATCCCTTGGACCTTCTTATTGACGATGAAACACGGAAATGGCATCCGAATTTAATACAAAAGGCACAATGCCGGCTTAAGTAAAAGAGGACTGACACTCTTTCTTTCAATGATTTGAACCTCTCCTGTGAATCCAGTTTTAGATTCCGATGCTTCACTTCAGGTTTACTGTATACCTTGGACCTTCTCATTGATGATGAAGCACAGAAATTGCATCTGAATTTAATACAAAAGGCACAATGCCGACTTATGTACAAGAAAACTGACACTCTAATTTTCAATGATTTGAACCTCTCCTGTGAGACCAGTTTTAGTTTCCGATGCTTCACTTCAGGTTTACTGTATACCTTGGACCTTCTTATTGGCGATGAAACACAGAAATTGCATCCGAATTTAATACATAAGGCACAATGCCGACTTAAGTGCAAGAGGACTGAAACTCTAACTTTCTATGATTTGAACCCCTAATGCGAGTGCAGTTTTAGATTCCGATGCTTAACTTCAGGTTTACTGAATCCCATGAACCTTCTTATTGACGATGAAAGACAGATATTGCATCCGAATTTAATACAAAAGGCACAATGCCGACTTAAGTACAATAGGACTGGTACTCTAATTTTCTATGATTTGAACCTGTGCTGTGAGTCCAGTTTTAGTTTCCGATGCTTCACTTCAGGTTTACTGTATCCCTTGGACCTTCTTATTGACGATGAAACACAGAAATTGCATCCGAATTTAATACAAAAGGCACAATGCCGACTTAAGTACAAGAGGACTGAAACTCTAACTTTCTATGATTTGAACCCCTCCTGTGAGTCCAGTTTTAGTTTCCGATGTTTCACTTCAGGTTTACTGTATCCCTTGGACCTTCTTATTGACGATGAAACACAGAAATTGCATCCGAATTTAATAAAAAAGGCACAATGCCGACTTAAGTACAAGAGCATTGATACTCTAACATTCTATGATTTGAACCCCTCCTGTGAGTCCAGTGTTAGATTCCGATGCTTCCTTCAGGTTTACTGTTTCCCTAGGACCTTCTTATTGACGATGAAACACGGAAATTGCATCCGAATTTAATACAAAAGGCACAATGCCGACTTAAGTACAAGAGGACTGAAACTCTAACTTTCTATGATTTGAACCTCTGCTGTGAGTCCAGTTTTAGTTTCCGATGCTTCACTTCAGGTTTACTGTATCCCTTGGAACTTCTTATTGACGATAAAACACAGAAATTGCGTCCGAATTTAGTACAAAAGGCACAATGCCGACTTAAGTAAAAGAGAACTGAAACTCTAACTTTCTATGATTTCAACCTCTGCTGTGAGTCCTGCTTTAGTTTCCGATGCTTCACTTCAGGTTTACTGTATCCCTTGGTCCTTCTTATTGACGATGAAACACAGATATTGCATCCGAATCTAATACGAAAGGCACAATGCCGACTTAAGTACAAGAGGACTGAAACTCTAACTTTCTACGATTTGAACCTCTGCTGTGAGTCCAGTTTAAGTTTCCGATGCTTCTTTTCAGGTATACTGTATCTATTGGACCTTCTTATTGACGATGAAACACAGAAATTGCATCCAAATTTAATACAAAAGGCACAATGCCGACTTAAGTACAAGGGGACTGATACTCTAACTTTCTATGATTTGAACCCTTCCTGTGAGTCCAGTTTTAGATTCCGATGCTTAACTTCAGGTTTACTGTATCCCTTGGACCTACTTATTGACGATGAGACACAGAAATTGCATCCGAATTTAATACAAAAGGCACAATGCCGACTTAAGTACAAGGCGACTAATACTCTAACTTTCTATGATTTGAACCTCTGCTGTGAGTCCAGTTTTAGATTCCGATGCTTCACTTCTGGTTTACTTTATCCATTGGACCCTCTTATTGACGATGAAACACAGAAATTGCATCTGAATTTAATACAAAAGGCACAATGCCGACTTAAGTATAAGAGGACTGAAACTCTAACTTTCTATGATTTGAACCTCTGCTGTGAGTCCAGTTTCAGTTTCCGATGCTTCACTTCAGGTTTACTGTATCCCTTGGACCTTGTTATTGACGATGAAACACAGAAATTGCATTCGAATTTAATACAAAAGGCACAATGCCGACTTAAGTACAAGAGGACTGAAACTCTAACTTTCTATGATTTGAAACTCTGCTGTGAGTCCAGTTTCAGTTTCCGATGCTTCACTTCAGGTTTACTGTATCCCTTGGACCTTGTTATTGACGATGAAACACATAAATTGCATCCGAATTTAATACAAAAGGTACAATGCCGACTTAAGTACAAGAGGACTGAAACTCTAACTTTCTATGATTTGAACTTCTGCTGTGAGTCCAGTTTTAGTTTCCGATGCTTCACTTCAGGTTTACTGTATCCCTGGGACCTTCTTATTGACGATGAAACACAGAAATTGCATCCGAATTAATTAAAAGAGGCACAATGGCGACTTAAGTACAAGAGGACTGATACTCTAACTTTCTATGATTTGAACCCCTCCTGTGAGTCCAGTTTCAGATTCCGATGCTTAACTTCAGGTTTACTGTATCCCTTGGACCTTCTTATTGACGATGAAACACAGAAATTGCATCTGAATTTAATACAAAAGGCTCAATGCCGACTTAAGTACAAGAGGACTGATACTCTAACTTTCTATGATTTGAACCTCTCCTGTGAGACCAGTTTTAGTTTCCGATGCTTCACGTCAGGTTTACTGTATCCCTTGGACCCTCTTATTGACGATGAAACACAGAAATTGCATCCGAATTTAATACAAAAGGCACAATGCTGACTTAAGTACATAAGGACTGACACTCTAACTTTCTATCATTTGAAACTCTCCTGTGAGTCCTGTTTCAGTTTCCGATGCTTCACTACAGGTGTACTGTATCCCTTGGACCTTCTTATTGACAATGAAACACAGAAATTGTATCCGAATTAAATACAAAAGGCACAATGCCGACTTAAGTACTAGAGGACTGACACTCGAACTTTCTATGATTTTAACCTCTCCTGTGTGTCCAGTCTTAGTTTCCGATGCTTCACTTCAGGTAACTGTATGCCTTGGACCTTCTTATTGACGATGAAACACAGAAATTGCATCCGAATTTATACAAAAGGCAGAATGCCGACTTAGGTACAAGAGGACTGACACTCGAATTTTCTATGATTTGAACCCCTCCTGTGAGTCCAGTTTCAGATTCCGATGCTTCACTTCAGGTGTACTGTATACCTTGGACCTTCTAATTGACGATGAAACACAGAAATTGCATCCGAAATTATTAAAAAAGGCACAATGCCGACTTAAGTACAAGAGGCCTGCCACTCTAACTTTCTACGATTAGAACCTCTCCTGTAAGTCCAGCTTTAGACTCCGATGCTTCACTTCAGATTTACTGTATCCCTTGGACCTTCTTATTGACGATGAAACACGGAAATGGCATCCGAATTTAATACAAAAGGCACAATGCCGGCTTAAGTAAAAGAGGACTGACACTCTTTCTTTCTATGATTTGAACCTCTCCTGTGAATCCAGTTTTAGATTCCGATGCTTCACTTCAGGTTTACTGTATACCTTGGACCTTCTCATTGATGATGAAGCACAGAAATTGCATCCGAATTTAATACAAAAGGCACAATGCCGACTTATGTACAAGAATACTGACACTCTAATTTTCAATGATTTGAACCTCTCCTGTGAGACCAGTTTTAGTTTCCGATGCTTCACTTCAGGTTTACTGTATACCTTGGACCTTCTTATTGGCGATGAAACACAGAAATTGCATCCGAATTTAATACATAAGGCACAATGCCGACTTAAGTGCAAGAGGACTGAAACTCTAACTTTCTATGATTTGAACCCCTAATGCGAGTGCAGTTTTAGATTCCGATGCTTAACTTCAGGTTTACTGAATCCCATGAACCTTCTTATTGACGATGAAAGACAGATATTGCATCCGAATTTAATACAAAAGGCACAATGCCGACTTAAGTACAATAGGACTGATACTCTAACTTTCTATGATTTGAACCTTTGCTGTGAGTCCAGTTTTAGTTTCCGATGCTTCACTTCAGGTTTACTGTATCCCTTGGACCTTCTTATTGACGATGAAACACAGAAATTGCATCCGAATTTAATACAAAAGGCACAATGCCGACTTAAGTACAAGAGGACTGAAACTGTAACTTTCTATGATTTGAACCCCTCCTGTGAGTCCAGTTTTAGTTTCCGATGTTTCACTTCAGGTTTACTGTATCCCTTGGACCTTCTTATTGACGATGAAACACAGAAATTGCATCCGAATTTAATAAAAAAGGCACAATGCCGACTTAAGTACAAGAGCATTGATACTCTAACTTTCTATGATTTGAACCCCTCCTATGAGTCCAGTGTTAGATTCCGATGCTTCCTTCAGGTTTACTGTTTCCCTTGGACTTTCTTATTGACGATGAAACACGGAAATTGCATCCGAATTTAATACAAAAGGCACAATGCCGACTTAAGTACAAGAGGACTGAAACTCTAACTTTCTATGATTTGAACCTCTGCTGTGAGTCCAGTTTTAGTTTCCGATGCTTCACTTCAGGTTTACTGTATCCCTTGGAACTTCTTATTGACGATGAAACACAGAAATTGCGTCCGAATTTAATACAAAAGGCACAATGCCGACTTAAGTAAAAGAGAACTGAAACTATAACTTTCTATGATTTCAACCTCTGCTGTGAGTCCTGCTTTAGTTTCCGATGCTTCACTTCAGGTTTACTGTATCCCTTGGTCCTTCTTATTGACGATGAAACACAGATATTGCATCCGAATTTAATACGAAAGGCACAATGCCGACTTAAGTACAAGAGGACTGAAACTCTAACTTTCTACGATTTGAACCTCTGCTGTGAGTCCAGTTTAAGTTTCCGATGCTTCACTTCAGGTATACTGTATCTATTGGACCTTCTTATTGACGATGAAACACAGAAATTGCATCCAAATTTAATACAAAAGGCACAATGCCGACTTAAGTACAAGGGGACTGATACTCTAACTTTCTATGATTTGAACCCTTCCTGTGAGTCCAGTTTTAGATTCCGATGCTTAACTTCAGGTTTACTGTATCCCTTGGACCTACTTATTGACGATGAGACACAGAAATTGCATCCGAATTTAATACAAAAGGCCCAATGCCGACTTAAGTACAAGGCGACTAATACTCTAACTTTCTATGATTTGAACCTCTGCTGTGAGTCCAGTTTTAGATTCCGATGCTTCACTTCTGGTTTACTTTATCCATTGGACCCTCTTATTGACGATGAAACACAGAAATTGCATCTGAATTTAATACAAAAGGCACAATGCCGACTTAAGTATAAGAGGACTGAAACTCTAACTTTCTATGATTTGAACCTCTGCTGTGAGTCCAGTTTCAGTTTCCGATGCTTCACTTCAGGTTTACTGTATCCCATGGACCTTGTTATTGACGATGAAACACAGAAATTGCATCCGAATTTAATACAAAAGGCACAATGCCGACTTAAGTACAAGAGGACTGAAACTCTAACTTTCTATGATTTGAAACTCTGCTGTGAGTCCAGTTTCAGTTTCCGATGCTTCACTTCAGGTTTACTGTATCCCTTGGACCTTGTTATTGACGATGAAACACATAAATTGCATCCGAATTTAATACAAAAGGTACAATGCCGACTTAAGTACAAGAGGACTGAAACTCTAACTTTCTATGATTTGAACTTCTGCTGTGAGTCCAGTTTTAGTTTCCGATGCTTCACTTCAGGTTTACTGTATCCCTGGGACCTTCTTATTGACGATGAAACACAGAAATTGCATCCGAATTAATTAAAAGAGGCACAATGGCGACTTAAGTGCAAGAGGACTGATACTCTAACTTTCTATGATTTGAACCCCTCCTGTGAGTCCAGTTTCAGATTCCGATGCTTAACTTCAGGTTTACTGTATCCCTTGGACCTTCTTATTGACGATGAAACACAGAAATTGCATCCAAATTTAATAAAAAAGGCACAATGCCGGCTTAAGTACAAGAGGACTGATACTCTAACTGTCTATGATTTGAACCCCTCCTGTGAGTCCAGATTTAGTTTCCGATGCTTAACTTCCAGGTTTACGGTATCCCTTGGACCTTCTTATTGACGATGAAACACTGAAATTTGATCCCAATTTAATACAAAAGGCTCAATGCCGACTTAAGTACAAGAGGACTGATACTCTAACTTTCTATAATTTGAACCTCTCCTGTGAGACCAGTTTTAGTTTCCGATGCTTCACGTCAGGTTTACTGTATCCCTTGGACCCTCTTATTGACGATGAAACACAGAAATTGCATCCGAATTTAATACGAAAGGCACAATGCCGAATTAAGTACAAGAGGACTGAAACTCTAACTATCTATGAATTGAAAATCTGCTGTGAGTCCAGTTTTAGTTTCCGATGCTTCACTTCAGGTTTACTGTATCCCTTGGACCTTCTTATTGACGATGAAACACAGAAATTGCATTCGAATTTAATACAAAAGGCACAATGCCGACTTAAGTACAAGAGGACTGATACTCTAACTTTCTATGATTTGAAACTCTCCTGTGAGTCCAGTTTTAGTTTCTGATGCTTCACTTCAGGTTTACGGTATCCCTTGGGCCAACTTATTGACGATGAAACACAGAAATTGCATCCGAATATAATACAAAAGGCACAATGCCAACTTACGTACAAGAGGACTGAAACTCTGACTTTCTATGATTTGAGCCTCTGCTGTGAGTCCAGTTTTAGTTTCCGATGCTTAACTTCAGGTTTACTGTATCCCTGGGACCTTCTTATTGACGATGAAACACAGAAATTGCATCCGAATTTAATAAAAGAGGCACAATGGCGACTTAAGTACAAGAGGACTGATACTCTAACTTTCTATGATTTGAACCCCTCCTGTGAGTCCAGTTTTAGATTCCGATGCTTAACTTCAGTTTTACTGTATCCCTTAGACCCTCTTATTGACGATGAAACACAGAAATTGCTTCCGAATTTAACAAAAAAGGCACAATGCCGACTTAAGTACAAGATGACTGATACTCTAACTTTCTATGATTAGAACCCCTCCTGTGAGTCCAGTTTTAGTTTCCGATGCTTCACTTCAAGTTTACTGTATCCCTTGGACCTTCTTATTGACGATGAAACACAGAAATTGCATCCGAATTTAATACAAAAGGCACAATGCCGACTTAAGTACAAGAGGACTGAAACTCTAACTTTCTATGATTTGAACCCCTCCTGTGAGTCCAGTTTTAGTTTCCGATGTTTCACTTCAGGTTTACTGTATCCCTTGGACCTTCTTATTGACGATGAAACACAGAAATTGCATCCGAATTTAATAAAAAAGGCACAATGCCGACTTAAGTACAAGAGCATTGATACTCTAACTTTCCATGATTTGAACCCCTCCTGTGAGTCCAGTTTTAGATTCCGATGCTTAACTCCTGGTCTACTGTATCCCTTGGACCTTCTTATTGACGATGAAACACAGAAATTGCATCCGAATTTAATACAAAAGGCACAATGCCGACTTAAGTACAAGAGGACTGATACTCTATCTTTCTATGAATTGAACCCCTCCTGTGAGTCCTGTTTTAGATTCCGATGCTTAACTTCTGGTTTACTGTATCCCTTGGACCTTCTTATTGACGATGAAACACAGAAATTGCATCCGAATTTAATACAAAAGGCACAATGCCGACTTAAGTACAAGAGGACTGAAACTCTAACTTTCTATGATTTGAACCTCTGCTGTGAGTCCAGTTTTAGTTTCCGATGCTTCACTTCAGGTTTACTGTACCCCTTGGAACTTCTTATTGACGATGAAACACAGAAATTGCGTCCGAATTTAATACAAAAGGCACAATGCCGACTTAAGTAAAAGAGAACTGAAACTCTAACTTTCTATGATTTCAACCTCTGCTGTGAGTCCTGCTTTAGTTTCCGATGCTTCAGTTCAGGTTTACTGTATCCCTTGGTCCTTCTTATTGACGATGAAACACAGATATTGCATCCGAATTTAATACGAAAGGCACAATGCCGACTTAAGTACAAGAGGACTGAAACTCTATCTTTCTACGATTTGAACCTCTGCTGTGAGTCCAGTTTAAGTTTCCGATGCTTCACTTCAGGTATACTGTATCTATTGGACCTTCTTATTGACGATGAAACACAGAAATTGCATCCAAATTTAATACAAAAGGCACAATGCCGACTTAAGTACAAGGGGACTGATACTCTAACTTTCTATGATTTGAACCCTTCCTGTGAGTCCAGTTTTAGATTCCGATGCTTAACTTCAGGTATACTGTATCCCTTGGACCTACTTATTGACGATGAGACACAGAAATTGCATCCGAATTTAATACAAAAGGCACAATGCCGACTTAAGTACAAGGCGACTAATACTCTTACTTTCTATGATTTGAACCTCTGCTGTGAGTCCAGTTTTAGATTCCGATGCTTCACTTCTGGTTTACTTTATCCATTGGACCCTCTTATTGACGATGAAACACAGAAATTGCATCTGAATTTAATACAAAAGGCACAATGCCGACTTAAGTATAAGAGGACTGAAACTCTAACTTTCTATGATTTGAACCTCTGCTGTGAGTCCAGTTTCAGTTTCCGATGCTTCACTTCAGGTTTACTTTATCCCTTGGACCTTGTTATTGACGATGAAACACAGAAATTGCATCCGAATTTAATACAAAAGGCACAATGCCGACTTAAGTTTTTTTTTTAAAAAAA
>NW_025725651.1:0-26930 GCF_021461395.2 Schistocerca americana | reverse complement strand
AATAAACCACGTGATAGGGTATGTGTACTTTAAAGTTTGTTGCCAGATGTTATATAAATAAGGCATTGAAGTAATTCACACACTTTTAAGATCTTCAAAGTATAGTATACTTAAGGTTGTGTAAATAAACATAATACATGTTGGTAAACATTTCTATTAAGGTGTAATGTGGTAATTTGTTATACTGAATGCCATAATTTGTGGAAAATGCTAGAAATCTTGTATTTTCTGGGCATCATTTAGAAAGAAGTACACACATTCCACATGTAAATTATTAAGCTCCATGTAAATCAGAGAGAAATGGTAAATTATTATCATAAGAAGTGAATTAGACATATGAACTATTGTGCAGTATGTAGTACGTGTCAGTAATAAACAAACAAAATTTATGTTGAGAGAGAGAGAGAGAGAGAAAGAGAGAGAGAGAGAGGAGAGAGGAGAGAGAGAGAGAGAGAGAGAGAGAGAGAGCAGGGGGATATTTATGTAAATCTCTTGATTGATATTGATGCTAGTTTTGCGTATGTCCTATTTAAGCAAAAATATTTGGAATTTGGACTATTTATTTACAAGGTTTTCTTCTGAGATTTATTATTGAAACTGTTTCTGGAAACTGTAAACCCATTTCACAGTCACCTATCTTATCATTAGAGTTTACTGACAAAACTGACAGGTTACATCAATAATAGAAAAATATTTATCTCAAAAAATGTTGACAACATATCTGTCCTGTGAAGAAGATATGTCATTTATGTACATTTATATAAAGTAACAAGGTTGATTACATGAAAATGCTTAAAGTTGGATTAAATAAATAAATAAGTAAATAAAATATCTCAAGACCGTAGGCAACCCTGAAATTCGAACTGTATACCTTCATGCCATTCCTATTGCATTAAAGATGTGGACAGTCCAGACTGAGACTTTAGGTTTCAAGAACTGATAAATGTCTTACATTTGTAGTATTACTATATTTTTCTAATTTCTGGCTACATTGCAATTGACAGAGAGTACGATTTTGGCTGGAAGATCCCACTCACTCTGGCACATTTAGCATTACTCAATCTGGAGATTTGGTTCTAAGACGTGCACTTGACTATGAAACACTTGACAACTATCAACTGAAAGTTCATGCTACTGATGGTCGAACCGTGAGTAATTTTTTTAATACAATCATGTCATAAGAATTGCTTGTTGTAAGTCACATGTTAATTAGTAGTTTATGATAATATATTATAAGTCATTCAATGCATAATCATAAGGAACAAAAAAGAGTTCTTTCCCCAATTTCGAGTATAGATTTAAGTGTCAGGAAGTCGTTTCTGAAAGTATTTGTATGGAGTGTAGCCATGTATGGAAGTGAAACATGGACGATAACTAGTATGGACAAGAAAGCTTTCGAAATGTGATGCTACTGAAGAATGCTGAAGACAAGGTGGGTAGATCACATAACTAATGAGGAGGTATTGAATAAGATTGGGGAGAAGAGAAGTTTGTGGCACAACTTGACTAGAAGAAGGGATTGGTTGGTAGGACATGTTTTGAGGCATCAAGGGATCACAAATTTAGCATTGGAGGGCAGCGTGGAGGGTAAAAATCGTAGAGGGAGACAAAGAGATGAATACACTAAGCAGATTCAGAAGGATGTAGGTTGCAGTAGGTACTGGGAGATGAAGAATCTTGCACAGGATAGAGTAGCATGGAGAGCTGCATCAAACCAGTCTCAGGACTGAAGACCACAACAACAACAACAACAACAACAACATGAATTTAAAATGTATGCAGGCAGTATTTCTCAGCTCTTACTTCTCTCACATGACATCCTGAAAGCTATGGATCAAGACAATCAGTTGGCTGTAGTACTTCTTGACATCCAAAATGCGTTTGACTCAGTGCCACACCATTGATGATTGACAAAATAGCTATCTGCCCTGGCTTTGGATGGATAGCACTAAATATCTACAGCCAGACAACTTGTCTTTCATGGTAATAACCAATTACATACACAAGCTTTCCTCATGAACCATATCAAAATCCCTAAAGTTGTTTATGAGATAAGCCTTCGCATACACACAGAAAAATGTGTTTTTTTTTTGTTTTTTTTTTGGGGGGGGGGGGGGGGGGGAAGGGGGGAGGGATATATATATATATAAAATTATTTTGGCATCAGTTATTGAGCAACTGCAGTGATCATACTTAATGTTTTAGTAAAAAATCAGTCCAGATCACAATAAATTATTTATTTTTAATTTTGGGAACTGGCTTGAGTCTATACAACAGTTTCCAGACCAAAGGTCCCAGATGACTTGAGAAGCCAGGTCATGGAGCTGCTGTGCAGTACTGAGTGATACCTATAATCAGCTGCAGGTTTAACTTGGGGGTGTGTGTTGGCCACTTACTGTTGTGTATTAATGACATGTAGATGATGTTTATAGTAACCATAGACACTTTCCAGATGATGCATTAACCAATAATGAAGAACCATCTGAAAAAACCTGCACCAAAGTCCAGTTGTATTTCTAAATTGTGCAGTGATTGGTAACTTTCTTTGAATGCACTTCAGTTTATTGGTAGACGCTTTTGAAACTGCAGTATATCTACTTGTGGCTCCTATACCAAATTGAACTAACTGTAAATGTTAAACATAAATGAAGGCCAGCACGCAAGTGGTCACATGTTTGTTTGGCTCAGAGGAGTGTCTTGTGGAAATGTTGGAACATGTGAACTAAATTAGATACTAACTCATAATTGGTTTAGTTTTGCCACTGGCTTGTAATTTTTGAAGGACTTGCTTCTAATAACTTTCCAAAATGCTACATATTTCTGCAATATTCCTTTCACATGATTCCACTTCCAACTAGTGTTTCAAATGCAAATCCACTAAGAGTTTAGTTTGGTCCCCCCCCCCCCCCCCCCCCCATTTTTTCCTTTCTTCTTTTTTTCCTTTCTTCTTTTTTTCCTTTCTTCTTTTTTTCCTTTCTTCTTTTTTTCCTTTCTTCTTTTTTTCCTTTCTTCTTTTTTTCCTTTCTTCTTTTTTTCCTTTCTTCTTTTTTTCCTTTCTTCTTTTTCCTCCACACAGGGTTATATATCTTCTAGTTCAGTAATTCAGGCTGTTCCAATGCTGTCCCATTAGCAAGACTGCTGGGGAATGTCTGTCAGTTTGTTTGCAGGCAGCTGCAGCTGCAGCTGCTATAGGTTACTTGCCAGGTAACCCTATTGTGTGTGTTTCGGGCCACCTGCTGCTCACAGGCACAAGGCCATGGCAGTATGGACAATGAGCTACAGCCAGGATGCTTGACTGCCCGACACAGTTCCATAACATTCTGTGATCTCAAAGGAAACTGTTTCTCTTTCAAATATATGCACAAAAAAAATCACATTGGTTTAAATCTGGTCTTAAAGGAGGCCAGAAGAATCCCCATGATGGCACTGCTGGTAATGAAGGGACATCACATGATTGCTGAGTATTTCCTGTAGAAAATGGGAGTACAGCATTAGCTGTATGGGGTGTTGTGCCATCTTGCATAAACCACTGTGTGTTCATTGGAAGTTTGGTGACAAGAAGATGTAGCACAAAGTCATTTTCCAATGTTCTGTATCAGCCAACACTGATAATTTCATTGAAAAACTCTGGTCTGATTTGGACATGAGTGGATAGAGCTACCCACACTGTCACATTTTCCCCATGCATCGTTTTTTTCCTGAAAAGTTGATGCCTGAGGTCATTTCCCTTCCAACAAACTACCTTCTTCTTCAAATTTTCTTGTTAATAGGAAAATTGAGTACCTTTGTGGAGCCCAGTGCATGTGGAATATTACCCTAAATTATCTTTGTGTTGCTGTGACACTTTTCAATGTAGCATGAAAGAGAACAGCCTTAACACTGCTGAACAAATAAACATCTGAGCTCAGGCACAGTGAAATGCGGAACAAAGGCTGGCAATATTGCAGCAGCACAATCTGTACGGACATTTCCATGAGACAAAACACGTTGGAGCAAAATTTAAATGAAATACTACTAGAGTTACAATTTTTATTCAGTGTTAAAATATGTCAACTATTCATGTGCAGCCTGTACATTCATAGCAAATGACCAAAGTGAAGATTGGTCTTTCACCAGAGGGGAAAGTTTAGCACAACTTAGATTCAGATTGAATTGAGCTACATAAAGTGCTGTGTAGTAGCAATTCTTAACAAATATGTTTTATATACTTATCTCTGTTTCTGCTACATATGCTGAAATTGTTCATCATTTCACTGAACATTTTGACACGCTGAAATTGTTCATCATTGCACTGAAAATTTTGGCACAGATAAACTGAACTTCAGTACACATTGGCAGCACTTAGTACTTAACAAGATCATAGTGTGTGGTAATCTATATAATACAGTCAACCTACATTCCCCCATAATTCAGTGCTTCTCAGCAGGGGGTGTGTGTGTGTGTGTGTGTGTGTGTATATATATATATATATATATATATATATATATATATATATATATATATATATATATATATAAAAATCTCTCCAGTGGCATAAAAATTGTGTCCACATCCAAGTCATCTGGGGAAGACTAATAACTGACTTAAAACTTAAGTTTGTCCAGCCAGGAAGTCCAAGAAGTAGTAACTTTAAAGAGAAGTTGCTGAAAAACTTACAGAAACATTTTTGTAGTGGTGTATGTATTTCCTTAACATGTTGATACAGTTATGTCTGTATACAAAAATCAACGTCCTGACTGACAGACGTATTGTCCTGACTGACAGACGTACTCACTCATCGTTGCCCAACCCAAACCGCTAAGGATAGAAACTTAAAATTTGGAGAGGGTGTTGATCTTATACTGCAGGTGTTATTTAAGAAGGGATTTTTCGAAATTCCACTCCTAAGGAGGTGAAATAAGGGAGGAAATATTTTTTGAAAAAGTCACTATTAAGGCAATTTTGAAGCTAGACCTACGAAAATTGGTATTTGTTTTTCCGTTATAAATAAAAAAAGACATTTTTCAGCACTTTTGGAAATTTAACCTCTGTGGGGTGAAATAGTGGTTGAAACTTTTTGTGAAAACCAGGTATTGCAGTGTTTTTGGAAATTCAACCCTGAAGGGGGTGAAATAGGGGATGAAATGTTTTATGAAAATATTTTAGTGTGAAAGTATTTTTAAAGCTAGATCTGTGGAATTTTAAATTTGGCTTCTCATTTAGAAGTGAAATGGCACATGTTTAACTGTTTTGGCAGTTCAACCCCTAAGAGGATGAAATAGAAGATGAAAATTTTTATGAAAATATTTTGTTATATTCAAAAATTTGTAAAGCTAAACCTATGAAAATTGATATTTCAGTTTTTGGTTAGACGTAAAGAAAAATGTGTTAGGGGAATTTTACCACAAAAATGCAAAAGACATGATTTTTTAAAAAATTTGGACTCCAGCTACCACAATCACTTTTTGGTCACAAGTACATTTCGAAATGACCATGCTTCTGTGGCTGGGTGGCTTGTGGCTTGGAAGAAGGCAGCTAGTTTGCTGGGTAGTAATGTGAGAGGTAAGGGTGGTGGGTACACAGGCTAGGTACGTGATGTATTGTTGTTAGATCAAGAGGGAAGGACACAAACTCAAGATTAAGTGGGTGTGACAAAGCATCTCTGTACTTCCTCTCATTTTGCCATAAGCCTCCTTAAATTCATTTTATTTTTGTTTTTTGCCTAATTACAATTACCATTAACATGCATGCTTGTAATCTGCATTTCCATAAAAGAGGAAGGCTGGCCCTCAGTCTTAAGGAATACAGCACTAGGTCTAATTTTGTGCTTAGTTTTGTGTATGTAATTAAGTTCCTGATTTATTTTGACCATTCCTAGTTAATATCTTTTGGTACAGATCATTATAAGGTGAAATCAGTAATTGTTTCATGTCTTAGGTTCTATTATTTACTTATAAATAAATATAAATTCTGTACTAATTATAAACATTTGAAAGAACAAGAAGTAGGGTTCTTAAAATATTTATTTGGCTCTATTCAAAAACATATTAGCAAAGCCAACCCTCAATTAATTCCAAAATAATTACCAGGTTTGTCAAAAGTATTGTTTGTATAGCTGTATCCATCAAGTTCATTATTTAAACAAATAATTTGGCCTAACCTTTGTGGTAGAAGGAACTGTTAAAAAGAAAAAAAATTTCGAAGTATTCAGTTAATTGGATGAGTTATGTTTTAATTGTAATTTCTGTAACTTAAACATCGAACAAGGTATAGTTTCAGTGCCTATTATTGTGAGGATATATAAAGGATCGATTTTTGGTCCCATGACAGTCAGTCAATCCACGGCCGATTTTCAGATGTGAAACATGTATTGGTTATATTAACAACAATGCATCAACTTAACACTGGAACAAGTGTAACACAAATAGGCCATGTGTTAGAACAATTAATCACAATGTCTGTTTAATTTATTTGAAAAATAGTGTCACACATACCATATTATTCTGCAAGAACTGTGGTTGCTGATGTTGCCTGCAACCTATTAATGAGGCTTATCAACATTTACCAGTAGTGAACTGGCTGTATAATTGTGCAATATTGCAGCGTTGTGAACAGTGAAAGTAAAGAACTGGGTGAACATCACATGGGATGTGTATTGGGAGGGGGTGGCAGCATGCAGGAGGGTGAAACCTTTGGGTGGAGGATGTGGGGACAGTGGGGTACCGAAGATTGAGGCCGGGACAATTACAAGAGCGAAGGATTTGTTTAGAGAACAACTCCCATCTGCACAGTCCAGAGAAGAAGCTGGTGGTGGTAGGAAGGATCCAGACGACCTAGATTGCCAAGCAGCCATTGAAATTGAGCATATTGTGACACCAGGTGGTCAACTTTGTTATCGGTAACAATTTGGTGGAGGCCATTCAGATCCATATTAACAGCCATTTGATAGTCGTACCGACATAACAAGCTGTGCAGAGTTTGCACCAGAGTTGGTATGTGACATGGCTGGTTTCACAGGTGGCCCAGCTTCTGATGGGATGGGATAAACCTGTGACAGGACTGGAGTAGGAATTGCTGAGTGGGTGGCTTGGGTGGGTTTTGTACCATGGTCTTCAATAGGGTACTGTCCCTGTGGCAAGGGGTTGGGAGTGGGTGTAACATAGGGATGGATTAGTTACGGGGTGGTTGGGTGATGGAACACCACCTCAGGTGGGGTGGAAAAGATTTTGTGTAGGATATCCCTCATTTCAGAGCATAATGAAGAGATATTGAAGCCCTGACACAAGATATGGTTCAGATGTTCCAGTCCAGGGTATATTTGGGTGATGAGGGGGCACTTCTTTGTGGTTGATTCTTGGGAGTGATGGGGGGATTGTGAGGGTATGAGCATATGGTACAGGAAATCCTTTTGTGTACTAGGTTTTAGGGGTAGTGCCTGTCTATGAAGGCCTTCATGAGGCCTTCATCATATTGGGTAATTCATCATATTGGGTAAGGGAGTTCTCTTCACTGCGGGTATATAGCCCAGGGGTGGCTAGGCTGTAGGGAGGGATTTTTTGGTGTGGAAGGGATGGCAGCTGTCGAAAAGCTGGTTGTTAGTGGGTTTAATGTGGGCAGAGTCATCAGAGAGGTGAAGTCACTGTCCAGAAAGGTGGCATATTGGGTTGAGGAAGACCAGATGAAGTGGATGGGAAAGAAAGTGTTGAGGTTTTGAAGGAGTGAGGATAAGAGGTCTTGGCCCCGAGTCCATGTCATGAAGATGTTATCAGTGAACCTGAATCAGACCAGGAATGAGAGTTTTGGGAAGCTAGGAAGGTTTCCTCTAGCTGACTCATAAGCAGGGTGGCATAAGTACTTAAGCATTCTGCTTTTCAGTGAATGGCCTCCTTTAATACGAAAGTATTTATTTGAATATTATTTTTATAAGAACTTTGGATCAGCATTCATGATGAACAATAGACATTTACATTCAATAATATGTATTGCTTACAATACTGGCTTTCTTAGCTCCAAAAGCTATAGCACCAGTGAATTTCTTAATTGGTTTGTTTATTAATTTGTTTGTTTATTAATTTTTCTCTGGTTTGTCTTCTTTCTGTTCTGGTAGTTCGTAGCTGCTTCTCACCAGTACAAAAATTTTCAACTGTTTTTCTTATTGTCATTTGATATTAGGTATCGTGTTCTTCCTTACTGAAAAATATATCAACTGCTTGGAATATTAGTTGTTGTTTTACTTGCAGAATGACACTGCCCAACTTGAAGTCTCAGTTATCAATGTGAATGATTGGGACCCACGATTTCGATACCCACAATATGAGTTCTTTATATCGGACTTGGATGTTCAACCAGGAGATGTAGTTGGCATTGTAGAAGCTGCTGATGGAGACAGAGGAGATACAATCACACTGAGTCTGAAAGGACCAGATGCCAGGTATGTTGAATCTTCTTTGAACTCTTGCACAATATTATAGCAGAAACATTTGTGGCTTGCTAGAGAAGTATCAGTTGCTGACATTTTTAAAATATAGCTTTGTTTAACCTCACAGTATTTTGATGACTTATCAAACTTAACTCCTTTTGCTAGACACTATGAACATCATATGCAGATTGTCACCATGTCTGGAGTGTTCTAGCTGTTCTGCGTTTTATAGAGAGATTCCATTCCAATTACTACAGAATTTGTCTGCACAATATCTGTACTCCTGCCCAATGCAGGACATCCAGATAGATATGATACACAATATTCATTGAGATTTTGGAAGTGTAGATCTATAACATCATACAACAGATATTGTATTTGTGAGTTAGCATTATATGGGATGAAAAGCAAGAATTTATAGATGAGTACAGATTTGTGCTATGAATTACAGCTTTCTTTTTGTCTCTAAACCTGTTACATTCATTTATTTTGCACAAAGTATGGTTTATCTGTTACTGTGAGTATCCAAGTCATTGAGGAGAAGTCAAGGCTTAGGCAGAGGCATATTTATGGTTGTTGATTCCTCGCGTTAGTTGTGGGTGGAGCAGGGAATGATAGTAGTGATGGAAGGTACCTTCTGTCATGCGTTGTGCGGTGGCTTGCACAGTATTTATGTAAATGTAGATTCACAGATCATATATCTTTGTGACAAAGGCGTACTTGATTAACAGCATCAGGTCTCTGGGGATCTTAATTGGTGGAGGGGGGGATGATGGGATGGTTGAATGGTGGTGGAATGGGGTGAGTTGCTGGTGGTGGTGGTGGTGGTTGTGGTGGTGGTGGTGGTGGTGGTGAAGATTATGGGGATGATGATGATGATGATGATGATGATTATGGGGATGATGGTGGGGTAGTAATGGAGGTGGTGGTGATTGTGAGGGTGGTAATGGGTATGTTTGTTGGGGTGGTGGTGGTTGGGATGGTGATAGCAGTTATGTTTGATAATGGTGGGGATGGGTGTGGTGGTGGTGATTACAGTCGTGTGGAAAATTAGATGACGGAAACTGTGGGAAAGGAGATGTACTCCAGAAACAGATCTTCCCCACAAAGTCCAAAGGATCTAGAATTTGTTACAGTGTGCAGCAAATGGGTGGTTGAGCTTCAAAGTATATATAATTTGACAGTGTACAGATTTCCAGACACATGGTTGGTTGTCATAGTTGCAAAGAACACTGCACAGTGATTGCAGCACAAATGGAATGAGAAATGGTTGCCTTTGTTTGGCTATAAAATGATTAACTGCACTGCAGTAGAAAGTGGTGGATGATTTTGCATATTAATTCTCTAAGGACAGTAGCAAGAGTGGCATAGCAGTGGACTAGAATCTAGAATACCGCACAAGTTGGGTGAGCAACAGAATACCATCTTGACTGATGACACCAGAGTTTTTTTTTTTCCACATGGTCCTCACTTCTTCTTCTTCAGCACTGCAGCCTTTGGTGGGCCTTGGCCTCCTCAACAATCTTCCTCTGTATCTCTCTGTTCTCAGCTTTTTTCTTCCATTCACAGATCCCCATCTTGGTAAGGTAAAGCCAGCACATTTTCCATCCAGCTAGGTCTTGGCCTGCCCTTCCTTATCGTAGAATACAGTCTGGCATTCATTATTCGTTTGGGCGTCCTGTCTTCTGCCATCCTCTCCAATGTATTCTTTGAGATTTGATAAATTTCACTACATATTTCCCTTGTATAAGCAAGCGCCTGTATTTCATGGTTGTATCTCATTCTCCAACCTTCTGCCTCCCTCACAGGCCCATAGATTTTTCATAAGATTTTCCTTTCAAATGCCCTTAGCTTGTTACTGACTGCTTCTGTCACTGTCCACGTTTCTGTTCCATATGTGGCAACAGGTCACACAAGGGAATAGTATACTCTCAATTTAGTTGTTCTTGTAATTAGTGTTCTCGAGTATAACTAGTTTTGCATAATAGGTTTTGTTTCCTGCTTGTATCTTTTCTTTAATACATTTTCTCATGCATTATCATGGGTTAGGGAGACACCTAAATAATGGAAGCACCTAACAGCTTTGAGCATTGATCAGATATCTTCAGGTTCTGTGGTGTTCTTCAAGCTTCATAATTGGACATAACCATATATTCTGTCTTGCTTTCATTTACAATAAGTCCATTTCTTGTTCCTTCTGCTTCCATTTGTCCATATGTTTCTTTAAGCGATGTTACATCCCTTGTCACGATGGCAATATCATCTACATATGTGCATATCTGGCTGGACTTTGTCATTATTGTTCTCTTTTATCTACTTTCATGGTCCTCACTGGTTGAGTGAAAAGACATTGGAATGGGTGCTCAGTTTCACTTTCATGTATGTTTAAGAGATACCACCATAGATAAGCTGCAGGATGCAGCTGTGCAATAGGTTTTATTGTGCAAGCAATTTTGCCGCGCGGTTAAAGGCGCTTCAGTCTGGAACCGCACGACCGCTACGGTCGCAGGTTCGAATCCTGCCTCGGGCATGGATGTGTGTGATGTCCTTAGGTTAGTTAGGTTTAAGTAGTTCTAAGTTCTAGGGGACTTATGACCACAGCAGTTGAGTCCCATAGTGCTCAGAGCCATTTTGCAAGCAATTTCTTTGGCTTTGAGAAGGCCTATAATACTCCTTAAAGGCACAATATCACAATATTCTCTGAGAAAACCCCAGGTCTCTCTCTCTCTCTCTCTCTCTCTCTCTCTCTCTCTCTCTCTCTCTCTCACTCACACACACACACACACACACACACACACACACACACACACACACACACACCTTAAATATTCTAGCATTGTTTTTTATTGTGCTTGTTTGCGACTTAATGCCTCCTCTAAGTACAAAGTCTTGTTTTTTAATTTCTTTATCAAGACAATTGGTCATCTTGGTTCCATCTTGTAAATGACATGATGTCTGCAGTAATTACTAACAGTGTTACATCTATAGTAAGAAACTCGAACCAGTGAACTTTATTTATGGATGCAATTTTTTTCTTTTCCCTATACACCAGCTCCCAATGACAGTTAGTGGGATGAAGGAATGGGCATTAAAAAATGCTTTAAGTTTTCAACAGAAAATTGGAGAATTTTTTAATCATTCTGAGTATTTATAAGCTTTGAGAACTTACAGTGAGTTACCTTGGTCTAATCTTTTTTTATCAGAAACTTCTTGTAGCTACTACAAATGAGACCTCTAAATTTGGTCTCTCAAATTCGTAGTACATAGGGAGCACCTCTCTTACTTGCTGCAGTTTTATAGAGCTGTTGTTAGATCCTGGCTTTATTATAGATTATGTTCAAGGCACGTCTGGAAAGTGAGTACCATTTTGGGAAAAGCTTACAAAAACACTTATTTCAAACTACAATTTGTTTTTACAAGAAAGAGCATTTCTTAAACCATTTTTCTACATAGTTGCCACCATGTTCAGCCATTTATCTTAATGGTTAACCAACGTCTCTTGTGCGCTTTAATGGATAGGTGCCACCAATGAAGACAGCCACTGCTGAACACTGTATTTCGCATTGCACGAAAGCACCTTCCTCCAAAATCACGTTTACAGTTCGAGAATGAATGGCAGTCGGAAGGTATGAGATTGGGGCTGTGTACGCCAGGTGATCCAACTGCTCCCAACTGAATTGAGAGATAAGGTTGTGAGTGATACGAGAGAGTGGAGACATGCATTGTTATGAAGCAACACAATGCCGTACTGAGCATTGCAAGCTTTTTGTTTTGAATTGTGCCTTAGTTTCACAGTATTGTACCCCACTGATGGTTTCACCTCAGGGAAGGAACTCAAGAAGCAGAATGCCCTGTCTACCCAGAACACAGTTTACATGATTTTTTGTGTTGACAACATTGTTTTGAATTTTTATTTTTCGGGGGTCGTGAATGCCTCCTCTCCATCAACTGCTGTTTTGTTTCTGGAGTGAAGTGACAAACCCAAAGTTTCATCACTAGTCACAATTCTGTTACAGAATTCACTCCTCATCATTATATTGGGTCAGAAATATCGAAGTAATGCCAAATCAATTCATTTTGTGGTAATTCACAAGCATTTTCTGATCCCAACAGGAACACAATTTATGAAAATTTAAGTCATTTGTGACAACCTCATGCAAAAGAGTTTTTGGAAATTTGTGGAAACTCATCACAAAACATTCTTGTTGTGAAATGTCTGTCTTCACAAATTTTCTCATTCACTTTCTCAACCAAGCAGTCATTGTTCTCACCCACTTTCTCACCATTCAGTCATTAAATTTTCACCATAAATATTTACAAGTTGATGGTAATGAATTTAAGCTCTCGTAACATTCTTCATGTTGAAAAATCATATTAACGATCACATTTCACAGTTGGCAGTTTCAGATATTGTCTTAAACATTTTGAATGATTGCTAACAAATGTTTGCACAACACAATCTGGCTGTTAATGGCATCAGTGGAAACACAGTGAACCAGAGAGATGAGTGTGAATGTGGTGATAGAACAAAACAGTAGTTACTTTCTGGACATGCTTCGTATGGATGCCCTGTGTACAGATTCATTAGAACGTTATACTTAGTAGTGGTTCAGTGTACTATGAGGGAATTAGGCTGGCCACAGGGATATTTATGACCAGTCTCATCCCTAGCATATTTTTTTTAGGCTTGTGAGCTGCCACTGTGAATTTAAATGTGGGGAGGGGTAGGGGAGGTGCTGGCGACTCTTCTAGCAGAGAGGTGAGCATAGTATGTATTGCACAATTTGATGTATTGTCTGAAATTCAATGTAACTTTTCAGGATGGAAATTTTAGATTTTTGTATAACATGGAGGCTGACTCATCCATTATTTGATTAATTATCAGCAAGCACCAAAACAAATCGTACAACTCCTGAAATTCTTCTGTGGAGTTGGAGGAGTTGTGCAGTAGGTGTTGTTCATTAAATTCTTTGCATCTATCATGTGGGGAGATGCTGAAATATTTTTGTTGCTGAATACCTTACTCCTTGTGCATCACTAAATAAAGGCTGAGTGATGAATAGAGTAAATCACTTTTCCGTCTGGTATTATGTTTATGAATGTTGCTGTTGTTTTCAAATTGTGACTGACTGTTGACAATAAACTTCATAATGCACCATGAGGCCAGCAGTGGCTTGTGAAAAATTTTATCACTATACCACAATATTTAAAAAATAAACAGATCTTGTTTCACTATATCACCATGACTGGTGGAATTTTTATTGTTAAGATATTAGCTGTAACTATTGCGCTAAGATCAGTCTACTGACTGGAAAAGGACCTCTTTTGCAGATCATCTGCAGAATTTGCCATGTTGCTTCAACAATACTTTACACACACTTTCAAAGAAAACTACTGACCTGGTGCTGTGAGCAGCATGGCGCACTTAGCACCGGCAGGGGTGATGTCACATCAGACCATGTGCAGTCTAAAATGGACAGATTACTTCCCTTCTCTGAAATGATCATAGTACAGCTGACAATCCTTCCAGCACTCAACACTACTTTCTAGTTATTTCAGAGAGAGTGCTACAAAACATTTTTTCATCCATTTTATTTGCATACCAGCATACATTTGAAGGGAAATAGCATAATTTTAGTGAGGTATTTCCAGTGTGCTGTGAGCACATGATTACTGGCCACCATTGTGTGAGGCTGTTGTCACTATGGCTAATTGTTTAAAGAGCTATCTACAAGAAGTTCTAGAGTCGACATCACACATTATACTTGCTGTATGTGTCTGTGCAATCAACACAATTTTTTCCTCAATGACAGCTTACACCAAAATATGATGCCATAAGACATTAGTGAGTGAAAATGGGATACTTAGATAACTTTTTTGTTAAAACTTTCTGGCAGCTTAAAACCTTGCCTTTGACTGACAATTGCTCTACCAACTGAGTTACCCAAGCACGGCTCATGACTCGTCTTCACAGCTTTACTTCTGCCAGTTCCTCATCTCCTACCTTCCAGACTTCTTGCTTATATTGTATTACTTTCTCTTCTGAACTGTCCATGCCAACCTGTTGTGTGGCTTCATTGAAGTGACCATTAAATGCATTGGATACCTGGCTGCTATCATTTATTATTTAGTTGTTTTATTTAACAACAAATTCCTCATTTGGTACTCACTTTCGAACATACGTTTACAAAATTTGTTAAATAAATAAGTGTTCATATTTTAACAAAATCTACAATATAATTAAAGAATATGCAAGTAGAAGTTAGTTGACAGCATCTATTCTGTGTACTGCTTCTATGTGTTTGATTTGGCATTTAATATCAATTTTTAAATCATCATACTTTTTGAACCACATCAAACAAGATGTTGATGTATTCAATATAAAATTATCGAGTTTTAAATTAACTAAATTTAATTTCATTATTAGTTCATAACACAGTAAATTAATGTAACAATCTACCTGATAAAGAGACAATAAAAATTCCATTATTATTATTATAAATACTGGCTTTTGAGAGATAGCTATCAAGTTGTTATTTTTTTTCAATTTGTTAACTAAAAAATGGAGCACACTGCTGTTAAGCCTCTTTAATTAATGTTGCAGTGATATGATTATTTTCATTCCAGGGTGTTCAGCATCAATGACAGAGGAGAAATATCCATTCAGGATATCTCAAAACTGAACAGTAGTTCAGCACATTTTGTAGCAGTTGCGAGAGATTCAGGAATACCACCAAGAGAGGTTAGTACACTATATATGTACTTATTTACTTAATTAGTTGAAGGGTCAGTAATTGTGGTACATTTCACATTCCCATTTTTGATTCTTATCATATTCTTTCACTTTCAACCTCTAAACAATAAGCAGGGCAACTATTGCCTGTGCCTAGTACCCTCTTCATATAGAGTGAGTTTCAGCATTTCTAAATATACCTGCCCAGTCACAAATTTAGAGTCGAAGTCCTAAGTAGTCAAGAGGTCTCAGAGAGGCAATCATCACACATTTGGTGCTAAAGTGCAATGTCCAACTAAACACCCCAAATTTCACCCAAAAAACTCCCTTCATCATCCTGATCATGTTGTCGTGTGAATTTATTGAGAGAGAGAGAGAGAGAGAGAGAGAGAGAGAGAGAGAGAGAGAGAGAGAGAGAGAGAGAGAGAGAGATATGCATTTATGTAGACAAGGCATGCTGTCTTAGGGAACCAAAGTGACTGTCCTGTAGGCAAAATTGGTTTATTGTCCACTTTATGCATCAGTGCACATAAAACAATTTCGTATGACCTGAGACTGGAAACTTACAATAAAATAAATTCCTATTTATCTGTGTATTTTCAATTCCCTTTTGCTGTGATGTATGCATCAGCTTGCGGCACGTATGTTATATCAACTAAACTTTTTATAACCGTAGGAATTATCAAATGCGAGTTATAGTGGCATCAGTAAAATACCAGAAGAGTTGCTTAACCAGAAATTTTATGTTGCAGGCATCAGTTCCTGTTACAGTGTTCTTTCCTGAAGCCCTTGTGAGAGCACAAGGTGCATGGTCTCCTGGAGGAACAGGCTTCCTCCTCATGGCCATATTTGGAACACTCCTTGCACTTCTGGCCTTAATTATATTTGCTTTAGTTTTGTACATTTATAAACAGTAAGTAAAATTATGCATTTATTATGAAACATTTTCATGTATCCTACTAAAATAATAGTTAATCAAATAAATGCACCCTCCAAGGCCCTGTTCCAGTGGATATATATCTCTTATCACTGTGTGAGTATGCAAACAGACTGTGTATCTTATGGTGAAACTGAAACTGTTGCATTTATTAGACTGCAAATCAATACTACAGCTGAGGAAATTTGCCCACAGTGCTCCAAAAGCTGGACATACTTTGGAGATGAAATATGCAGGCACTAAACTCTTTGGCAATCTGCCAGTTGAAATAACCTATTAATGGAAATAAAATGCCTGGGAGATAACAGAAATGTTTTCAAATGTAGACTGTTTCTCCTTAACTGCTTCAATACCATAGAGAAATTCTGAAATAGAAGTAATTCATCATTTTTACAGAAAGAAACCTTCAAATTTGTATGACTACATTCTGGCTATTTACAGGTTTTTCTGTAAAAATAACTAATTATTTCTGTTCCAGAATTTCTCTACTGTGTTGAAGGAGTTAAGGAGAAACGTCTTTAATCTACATTTGAAAACACTTCTGTTCTCTCTGAAATTTTATTTCCATTAGCAGATTGTCAAAGAATTTTATACCTACATGTTTCACCCCTTTCTATTCCAAAATTAGATTAATTAGAGTAAGGCAAATTATTTCTCCTTCTAGTGTTGTATTAGTGAAAATACCTGTTACTCAAAAACTAAGGTGTATTGTTGATAACCAATATTATATGTGTATAAATATGCTGTGGTTAATATTCGCACCTGCTTAAGAAGGTGCCTGCAACATATCTGCATGTGAACCTCAGACATATTTACAATTAGACCCTTTTTCTTTTTGTGTTGAATATTTTTTGCCCAAGTGAGCAGTATCCCAGAATATTATCCCATAATACATCAGTGACTGATAATATGCAAAATATGTTAACTTACTGACTCATACATTCCCAAATTTGGCAGTTGCTCTTAAGGCAAATGTAGCAGAATAAATGTTTTAGCAATCTACTGCTTGGTCTTTTCAAATAAAAAAGATGCTGTGCCACAGACAAGCACAATAAAAAGACCGCTATACATTTAAGCTTTCAGCTTTAGAAGGAGGCCTTTATGGCCAAAAACTTAAATGTTTAGGAGTCTTTTCATTGTTCCTGTCTGTGACTCACCATCTCCTCTATTTGATAACTAGCAAATAATATTGTCATTATTGTATCCTGGATTTTCCGTTGTTTGATATGATTTATCCATTTGTTTTCATGAATATGCACAAGCAAAGCCTTTGAATTGTGTACCCTGTTTATTTTTTCTTGTTGGTATGCTAGGTTAATAGGAGGTGGAATATTTTTCACACTATAAATCTGGATGAGCTGTGTTTTTCAAAGATTGAAGTTACCCCACTTTTGCAAAACCAGTCAGTAATTTTCACAAAAATATTATGTAATGCTCTCTCTCTCTCTCTCTCTCTCTCTCTCTCTCTCTCTCTCTCTCTGTCTCTCTGTGTTGATGGCTCTTCCTCAGCTCCACAACAGTGCTTGTATCATCTTCAAACAGGACTAATTCTGCTTTGTGATTCAAATTAAATGGTATATCTTTAACATAAAGCAAGAACTTCAGTAGGCCACTGATTCAATCCTGTGGGGACTCCCATTGTAATTCCTCCCCATACAGATGTCGCAGCATCCCTCATCGTAATACTTGAACCACCCTGGGTAGCCTTCTGCATTCCACTTGTTAAATAAGAACTAAACAAGGCATGTGCTGAACTACATATTCTGAAAAAACTTAACTTCTTTAACAAAATATTACAACTGACACAATCAGATTCTATAAGCTCCTGAAGTCATAAATGAACTAGATTTTGAAAAGAACAGATTGCTACTCGCCATATAAAAGAGACGTTGATTCACAAACAGGCACAATGAAAGGAACTGTTTACAAAATGTCTATGAAAGGAAGAACTGAGCAACCTACAGCATAATGGAAGACACATTAACTCTTTGGACCTAGTTCATTGAAATCTGAGGGGAAGGTGAAGCTGGAGATAGGTTTGAATTATAGAGAAGGAAAAAATTTTTTGGTAACGGATGATAATCCTATACCATTGTTATCTCATAATCATTAATTTCTGTAACTGCAATCATCAATCAGATTTTTTTCCAGAATGAATATTTACTCTGCAGCAAAGAGAGTGCCGATTTCAAATTTCCTGCAGATATTTATTGTATTAATTTTACAAACCAGGGTTGCCATACATTCTGGAAGTCAGGGGATTTCATACAAATCATGAAAATGTTGAGGAAATTTTAAAAAAGCTAGAAAACTTCATTTTTACTCAACAGATGAAACTTTAATATTATGTTGCACTGTGTACTCCTTCTGTGCTTCCTGCCTGACCTGACCTGATCTGACACATTCTCACCTGGAAAGCTCATAAAAAAGTAAAAGCTTGCTGTTAATTCAGAGTTCCAGTTAACTCAATGAACACAGAAATCCTTTAACTAAAAATCGCCTTTATTTACACAACTTTCTCTTCTAATCATAAATCTTGTAAAGGAGACAATAACATGCTGTTCATTCAAAATTAGGCTTAATTACAAGTTGAGAAAGGTCTGCAAATTTTTTCATCAACGTAACTGCTTGCTTACCATTCAGATCCCATAATTTCCCGTGGGAAAATACTAAAACTGTGTCTGGAAATTAGAAAATTGTCAGAGAATTTTATGTGGGGCAACTTGTAACAACCCTGATAACGTGAAATTTGCTACAAAGAATAAATGTTTTTTTATGTGCATCATGTGTCTAACATTAGTCTCTTACATGTTTCTACAATGTGGTTCACAGAGACTCATATGTTCACATTTGAGTATATCTGCCCACTTCTCAACTTTGTATCCAGCATAAATAAATTCACTGTACTGCTTAGGTACATTATTAAATATTAAATCTTCACTATTATTCAGAGCTCTACAAATCAGTTATTTGATCGAAATTTGTAATTTAGTGTTAGCTTGTGTGTGTGTGTGTGTGTGTATATATATATATATATATAAAAAGCACATGCAACATACCTCTGGTTCAGTTTGAGTCAGTAATAAAAATGGGATATTTTATCTCATCCACAAACAGTAAACGTCGGAAAGCTGCTACAAAGGCTGCTGGGTATGCAGCCAGTGAAATACAACATAAGAAGTTGCCACCTGGATCAGCAGATAAGGTGGAAAATCCTGTTTTTGGTGACTCTGAAACTGCGACAGTGAGAGGTAAGATAAGAAATATTATAGACAATAACTAAAAGCAGTAATGTCAAAAAATTAATATTACTGCTGACAATGTCTCCATTCATATTTCAAACATGCTGACCCTCATTTGCCTGTCCAACCCAATCTTTGGAATACCAATCATGGACTTGCTACCGAATGAAGTAATACAGTACTTAAACAAGGGACTCTTATTCAGGAGGAGCAGGAATGATGGTTGAGAACTGATTGTACTTGGAGATTTCAGTGTCTATTTCATCTTGTATAGTTATGACAGGATACTTGGCCCCCACAATAACATCTCCGACAAGAATAAAGCAACATAGTGAAACTGTGATTTATTTATTTCTAAATCCAACTCTTTCATGAAGCAGATGCAAGCATCTTTATAGATGATTTATCTGATCATAATGGCCAAATGATAGCAATGAAGCATCCCCAAAGTTAGTTTCAACTTAGAAGGCTAAGTAATATTCTACAGGAACATAAATGCTAACTAAGTTACCCTATTCAGAATGAATTTACTGTTTTAACAATAGGAAGACATTTATGAAGGATTCACATTAGATAATAAGTTTGATATTTTCGTAAAAAATCCTTGCAATTAGTGGATAAAGTTTTCCTGTACATTACGTCACGGACTGTTACAATGGAAGTAGAAAGAAAAGGTTATTAATATCTGAAGTGAAAGCATCTTGTGCTTTATTTTAATGCAGAGGACAAGCTGTAATCAAGAATTAAAGCAGCACTCTTAGCTGTATTACAAAAAGTTTTGTGCTGTCAAAAAGGCAACTACCATGCAGTTCCCCCCCCTCTGTGGGTCGGGGGTTAGAATGGGCCCAAGGTATTCCTGCCTGTCGTACTAGGTAACTAAAAGGAGTTTTAACACATTTCAGCCTTTATGTGATGGTCCCCTGCAGTGTTTGACCTCCATTATTCAAAATTTTCCCGAAAAGCGAGCCAATTGGGGAAGGGTACCTTACAAGGTGCATCGTGTCCATCGTGCATTGAGATCTTTAGCCCATTTTTTCATTGTCACATTGCAGTCCTGCCCATTCTCCATCTCATGGGTGAGGACACCTTCCTGGATGTGTTTTCCACCATGCACTATGCAGTGTAGAGTTCTGCGTCAACAATGACCATGGACTTCTTTGCACCTGATATCCAGCCCAGTAGCCAGTCCGTTGTGGTGGGGCCGCCATGTACCCTGTTGGTTGTAGCCCCCTGACAACACAGGGATCGCTCTGCTGATGCCTGCGCCATTAACTCCCCATGTATGCCAAGGGGTAGATGCCCATCCCCCTGGGCATCCTGCCAGATGGCCTTCGCTGCGGCTCGGTGGCGCCCGAGGGGAGGGCCCCTGGTCGGAGTGGGTGGCATCAGAGCGGATGACACGCAATGAAGCGTAGTCCATCATCTCTTGCTAGTGGTGAAACACCAGCAGTCTCTAAGTGATCACGAACTCAATTCAATGCACAGAAGTATGACCCCAAATCGTTCCCCTCCCTGGCCACACCATGGGAGGAATGTCAGGCTAAGGATGGCAGCGGATCTTATTCACCCCGGTACCTTGTATGTTAGACAGCTGATGGGGAATCTTTCATGACGATGAAGCCTCAGTTTTTTGTTGAGCATTTAGAGGACAAGTTCGGGGAGGTGTAGGGCTTGTCCAAAATGAGATCTGGATCAGTCTTGATCAAAACATAACCATCACGCCACATAAGAGCTTAAATATGGTCCAGAGACCTTCTTTTGCAGTACGACTATGAGCTGTGTGCCAATTTAGAGCGGTGAGGTGTACATTTCGTCTGGTGTGTCCACCATGGCCTGAAGAATAATTAGGTTGCCACTGGTGCCTTCATCTTGGCCTTTGAGGGTGATACATTGCCCGAGAAGGTCAAGGTGATGGTCTACTGGTGTGATGTAAAGCCCTATATCCCCTGCCCTATGTCCCTCCCCCGATGCCGGCCGCTGGTGGCCGAGCGGTTCTAGGCGCTTCAGTCTAGAACCGCGCGACCACAGGTTCGAATCCTGCCTCGAGCATGGATGTGTGTGATGTCCTTAGGTTAGTTAGGTTTAAGTAGTTCTAAGTTCTAGGGGACTGATGACCACAGGTGTTAAGTCCCATACTGCTCAGAGCCATTTGAACCATTTGAACCTCCCCCAATGCGGTGCTTTAAGTGCTGGAAGTTCGGCCATATGTCTTCTCGCTGTACTTCCAGTATCACGTGCCGAGATTGTGGACGCCCATCACATTCCAATACTCCATGTGCCCCGCCCCCCATCTGTGTCAACTGCAGAGAGCACCATTCGCCTTGCTCGCCTGACAGCAGGATTCTCCAGACAGAATGGAAAAATCATGGAGTACAATATCCTGGACAGACTGTCCTACACTGAGGCTGAGAGAAAATTTGAACACCTGCATCCTGTGTGTGTGACATTTTATGCCGCCACTACAACAGTTCTGGCACCATCAGATCTGCCAACCCAGGTCACCTCTCGGAGCCCCATGGTGGGGGCGCATTTCCCTCCCTGTTGCTTCTGCACCACCTACTTCGGGAGCAACACCCCCCCAACTATCGGGGACATATGTCCCCACTTCTAAACTGGAGAAGCATAAGTCTTCTTCGGCTTCTCTCACTAGAAAGGGGTCCCTTGGGGCACTCCCTTCCCAGGTTTCTTCCAGTGGGAAAGATGACACCTGCCATTGGCTGAAGAGCCCAAAAGCAGCTGGTCATAGGGCTTCACGCTCATTCTCAGTCCCAGAGACTGAGCCAGTGAAGTCCTCGCAGCCAGGGAATCCCAAGGAGCAGCGAGATAAATCCAAAAAGAAAACCCCTAAGTCCAAGGAAATTGTGGTGGCACCCACACCAATGCTACCTAAAAGCTCTGCAGTTGAGGATGGGGTGGAGATTTTGGCGTCCGCTAAGGACCTAGATCTCGCCAGACCCTCAGACACAATGGATATAGAATGATCAGGCAAAAAGTCGGTGGCAGCAGGTGACCCAGGGGTGTAAACTGGCTCACTGAATGTTCCATTCCTTCCCAGTCTCATGATGTCATCCTCCAGTGGAATTGCGGTGGTTTTTTCCACCATGTGGCTGAGCTACGGCAGCTGTTGAGCTTTACACCTGCTACCTGCATTGTCCTCCAGGAAACATGGTTCCCAGCAATGTGGACCCCCGCCCTCTGCGGCTATAAGGGATATTACAGGAACCATAGCAACTATAATCAAGTGTCAGGTGGAGTTTGCGTTTATGTCCTAAACTCGTTCTGTAGTGAACGTATGGCCCCTTCAAACCCCTCTTGAAGCTGTGGCTGTCAGAATAAAGATGACGCAGGAAATAACTGTCTGCAACATATATCTTCCTCCAGATGGTGCAGTACCCCTGAATGTATTAGCTACACTGATTGATCAACTCCCTAAACCTTTTCTACTTCTGGGAGATTTTAATGCCCATAACCCCTTGTGGGGTGGTACCTTGCTTACTGGCCGAGGCAGAGATGTCTAAACTTTACTGTCGCAATTTGACCTCTGCTTCTTAAATACTGGGGCCGCCACACATTTCAGTGTGGCTCATGGTAGTTACTCAGTCATTGATTTATCAATTTGCAGCCCACGACTTCTCCCATCTATCCACTGGAGAGCACATAATGACCAGTGTGGTAGTGAGCACTTCCCATCTTCCTGTCACTGCCCCAGTGTCAGGCACACGGACGCCTGCCCAGATGGGCTTTGAACAAGGTGGACTGGGGAACTTTCACCTCTGCTGTCATTGCTGAATCTCCCCCACACAGTAACAGGGATGTGATGGTTGAGCAGGTGACTAGCGCAGTTGTTTCTGCGGAAGAAAACATGATCCCTCGCTGTTTAGGGTGCCCGAGGCATAAGGCAGTCCCTTGGTGGTCGCCGGGAGTCGCTGAAGCAATTAAGGAGTGTCGGCGAGCTCTACAGCAGCACCCTTCCCTGGAGCACCTGATAGCCTTTAAATGGCTCTGTGCCTGTGTTCGCTACCTTATCAAACAACGGCAGAAGGAATGTTGGGAGAGATACGTTACCTTCCCAGGTCTGGGCAAAGATCAAATGTCTTTCCAGGTACCAGGCCCCAACAGCTGTCTCCAGTGTTACCATAAATGGCGAGTTATGTACCGGCGCAAACACGATTGCCGAGCGCTTCGCTCGAGCCTCTGTACAGGAGAATTACCCCCCCCCCCCCAGCCTTTCGCACTCTCAAACAGTGACTGGAACGGAACATCCTCTCATTCGCTACATGCTGCAGTGAATCCTATGACGCCCCATTTACAGAGTGGGGGCTCCTCAGTGCCCTTGCACATTGCACCAACACAGCTCCTGGGCCTGATCACATCCATAGCCTGATGACTGAACATCTCATCTGAGTACAAGCAACATCTTCTCATCATCTTCAACTGGCTCTGGTGCGATGGCGTCTGTCCATCGAAATGGCAGGAGAGCACCATCATTCCGGTGCTCAAACTTGGCAAAAACCTGCTTGATGTGGATAGCTATCGGCCCATCAGCCTCACCAACATTCTTTGTAAGCTGCTGGAATATATGGTATGTCGGCAGTTGGGTTGGGTCATGGAGCAGCTTTCGCCAGGGTCGCTCTGCCACTGATAATATTGTTTCCATTGAGTCTGCCATCTGTACAGCCTTTTCCAGATGGTAACACTTGATTGCCATATTTTTTTACTTACGTAAAGCATATGACACGACTTGGCGACATCATATCCTTGCCATATTGTATGAGTGGGGTCTTTGGGGACCACTCCTGATTTTTTATCCAAAACTTCCTGTCTCTCTGTACTTTCCATGTCCAAGTTGGTGACTCCCATAGTTCCATCCATATCCAAGAGAATGGAGTCCCGCAGGGCTCTGTGTTGAGTGTCTCTCTCTCTTTTTAATGGCCAGTAACAGTCTAGCAGCCGCTGTCGGGCCCTCTGTCTCACCTTCTCTGTATACAAACGACTTCTGCATTTCATACTGCTGCTCCAGTACTGTTGTTGCTGAGTGGTGCCTCCAGGGAACCATCCACAAGGCGCAGTCATGGCCTCTAGCCCACGGCTTCCCATTTCCAGCCGCGAAGTTGTGTGTTGTGCACTTCTGTAGGCGTTGTATCATTCATCCGGAATGACGATGCACTCACTATAGTGGAGACATATCATTTCCTAGGACTGGTTTTCGATGCTCGATTGACTTGGCTCCCTCATCTTTGTCAGCTTAAGCAGAAGTGCTGGCAGCACCTCAATGCCCTCCGTTGCCTGAGCAACACCGATTGGGGTGCAGATTGCTGTACGCTGCTGCAGGTCTACAGAGCCCTTGTCCAATCCCGAATTGACTATGGGAGTGTGGTTTATGGTTCGGTAGCGCCTTCAACATTGCCTTTACTTGACCTTGTGCACCACTGTGTGGTTCGATTAGCAACAGGAGCTTTTAGGACAAGTCCGGTGACCAGCATACTGGTGGAAGCTGGTGTCGCTCCACTGCAGATCAGAAGTGTGCAACTGCTTGCCAGTTACACAGCACACATTAGTAGTTCCCCTGAGCTTCTGAATTGCTGTCTCCTTTTCCCACCCGTGGCAGTCCATCTCCTGCATCGGTGGCCCAGATCGGGGCTAACGATTGTGGTTCGCGTGCTGTCCCTTTTCTCCAAACTGGAGTCCTTCCCTTTACCACTGCTACTTGCGGTCCGTTGAAATACACCTCCATAGTACACGCCTCAGCCGCAGCTTCATTTGGACCTTTTGCATGGCCGTATGTACTCTGTTAACCCCTCTACCCTCCGCTGTCACTTCCTCTCGATTCTTGACGTGTTCTGGAGGTCTGAAGCAGTTTACAGTGATGGTTCAATGGCTGATGGTCACATAGGCTTTGCATATGTTCATGGAGGACATATTGAGCAGCACTCCTTGCCAGTTGGCTGCAGTGTTTTCACTCCAGAGCTGGTGGCCATCTCTTGTGCTCTTGAGTACATCTGCTCATGCCCTGGCGAGTCATTTCTCCTGTGTACTGACTCATTGAGCAGCCTACAAGCTATCGACCAGTGCTACCCTCACCACCCTCTGGTAGCATCCGCCCTGTAAGAGTCCCACCATTCTGTGGTGTTTCTGTGGACCCCAGGACACGTCGAAATCCCTGGAAATGAACTTGCCAACAGGCTTGCCAAACAGGTGACGCGGAAACCGCTTCTGGAGGTAGGCATCTCCGAAGCTGACCTGTCTTACACCAAAGGGTTTTCCGTCTTTGGAAGACAGAATGGCATAACAGCATGCACAACAAACTGTGTGTCATTAAGGAGACTATGAATGTGTGGGAGTCTTCCATGCAGGCCTCTCTCAGGGAATCAGTTGTCCTCTGACAGCTCCGCATTGGTCATACATGGCTAACACATGGTTACCTACTCTGTCGCGAAGACCCACCTGTGTCGCTGTGGCTCCCAAATGACAGTCGTCCAGCTCTTGCTGGACTGCCCACTTTTAGCCGATCTGTGACAGACTTTTTAACTTTCCTAGCACCCTGCCTTCCACGTTGGGCAACAATGCCTCCACAGCAGCGTTAGTTTTAAGTTTTAGCAGATGTCCTTTGTCCCTCTGTGTCCTCCACCCAAGTGCTTTTAGGGTAGAGGTTTTAATGTGTTTGCAGAGTGGCTGGCTTTCCCTTTTTTATTCTCGTGGTTGGCCAGCAACTGTAACCTGCTTTCATGTTTTACTTTCTTCTGTTTCTAGCATATCTCTGCTGTTTTCTTGTCCTCTTTTTGTTCATTTTAGTGTTTGTTGCCTTCGCTTTGTTCTTGTGGCTTTTTCTTTCTTTCCATTTTGTGTTATATATTTCATCTGTTTTATTCTCACACTTGTGGGATTGTTTTATGAGGAACAAGGGACCAACCTTGTAGTTTGGTCCCCTTCACCTCTAAGCAAACCAACCAATTAACCAACCATGCAGTATGAACAGAAAATTGTAGATTCCAAATAGAAACCAAAAGCAGTTTGGAGCATTATTAGTAGTGTAAAACACAGGAATGAAAACATGACCATCGAAACTAGAGCAAGTACAGTACCTTAGGTAGTCATCGCAGGCCTCACCATCCAATACTAGTTTTGCCATATCATCTGTTAGAGAGATACGAAATTAATCTACTTCTGCATTCATATTCTGCAAGCTGCCATACGGTGTGTGCCAGAGGCTACCTTGTTCCACTGTTAGTTATATCTTTCCTGTTCCATTCGCAAATGAAGTGAGGTAAAAACTGCTGTTTATATTCTTCTGTGTGAACCCTGGTTTCTCTTATCTGTCATGTTGGCAGCAGTAAAATTGTTCTGCCGTCAGCTGTAAATGCTGATTCTCTATATTTTCGCAATAGTGTTTTCTTCTCCTGAGGGATTCCCATGAGCATTTCATAATACTTGTGTGTTGATAACAAATCTAGCAGCATACCGAGCAAGGTGGCGCAGTGGTTAGACACTGGACTCGCATTCGGGAGGACGACGGTTCAATCCCGCGTCCGGCCATCCTGATTTAGGTTTTCCGTGATTTCCCTAAATCACTCCAGGCAAATGCCGGGATGGTTCCTCTGAAAGAGGATGATCGCGCTGTCT
>NW_025725650.1:0-26943 GCF_021461395.2 Schistocerca americana | reverse complement strand
AGAAGGGCGGGGGGGCGGAAGGAAGGCAGGAAGGACAAGAGGCGAGGCGACGGCTTGCTTTGTGTATCGGTCGGTCTCTGGCTATGCTTCGTTTTCTGCAGCAGGGTCGGTGCGCGGCGTGGCTCGCGGCAGTGGGAACGCCTGGTGGCTGGACGGCCAGCAATGCGGTTGGATGGGCGGCCACAGCACCGCACCTGTGCCCGAGGAGGAGACGCTGGCGGCGGGCCCTGAGGTGAGGCCGGCTCGGCTGGGGCTGTGGATGTGTAGGTGTGGCGCCGCTGCTGCAACAACGAGTAAAACGCGAGAGAAGGGATGGCGGTAGAGAGGAAAAAAAAAAATATAAAAGGTCGTGTTGTGTTGATGCGCAGGCAGACGCGTACAGAGAGACGAGCCCGGTCTGCAGCAGGGTGTGGCCGTGCCGAGTGCAGAGCAGCGGCGGCTCGGTTCGGTTCGGTTCGGCCCGGCCGGCGGGCCGCGCTGTTGTCGCGGACGTGAGCGCCCCCTGGCGGGTGGCCGGAGGCGGCGCGGCGTGTTGGACGTGTGGCTGGTGGCAGTGCACAATTTGCGAGTGGCTGGCGGTGTGGTGTGGCGGTTGGCGCGTCGGGCGGCGGAGAGGTATGTGTTGCGGGCGCCCTTTGCTGCGCTGCGTCGTTGCGTGTGCCGTACAGGGCGGGCGCTTGTCGACTGTGTGGCGAATTGGCGTGAAACGGCTGCCGAGAGGTGTGTGGTAGCGAGCCGGTCGGTGGTGTCAGTGCGAAGGGGAATGTGCGTGCGTTTGGCGGTTTCGGTGTGCTTTTTGCGGCGTGAGAGTGGGAATTAGTGGGGCCGGCTGTTGTGTTGGTTCCTTGTGTCTTGTGTCGCGTAGCGTGATGGCAACGTGGAAGGACGCCGGTTTCGTTTCGAGCCTTGCGTGTGGTTGTCGACGTTGACTGGTTGGCGTGTGCCGATGCACGTGCATGTGTGGGTCGCGAGTGCGTTTTTGGCTGGCTGTGCTGTGTGTGTGTGTGTGTGTGTGTTTTTGGGGGGGGGGAAGGGGGAGGCGGTGGTGAAAGTGCAGTCGTTGCCACGGGCGTCGTCGGGTGGGGCTGGCTGGGGCTGTGCGTCGTGGCGGAAAGGTGGTAGGTTGCGGGAAGCGAGCCCGTCGTTGACGGTGTCGCGTGAGTTGGTGAATCGAGTGGGGCGCGGGGCGCGGGACAGGAGCAGCGTGCCGCTGCGTCGTGGTCGTCAGCAGAGGCTGTGCGTGTGCTTGTCCTTTTTGTGGGCGGTTCGTGCGAGGCGTTTTTGTTTTGTGTTGCCCTAGTTGTTAGTTTATTTTGTTTGTGTTTGTTATTTTGAGACGACGACTGGTTGGTGGCGTGCGCGCGAAGTGGCGGTGTGCGCTTCCCGTGTCGTTTGTGTTGTTTGGTTTTTTTGTTTTTGTGTGTTTTTTTTTGCACTGGGCCCGGTGGGTGGGTGCGTGTGTGTCGATTGCCGGCTGGCGAAAGGTGCGCCATCGGCGGGGTGGGTCGCCGGCACAAGTAGAGGCGGCGGCGTTGTTGCTGTTGTTGTGTGGTGTTTGTTTTGTTCGGCTGTGTCGGCGAGCTGTGTTGCGGTGCGTGTGAATGGTGGTGCAAAAGTGCTGGCGTTGGGGCTGCGACTGCGACGGCGGCGAGCCGCGGGCGCGCCATTGATAGTGATGTTTGTGAACAGCGGCTGTGTACGGTAGTGGTGTTGTTGTAGCACGACGTGCATCCGGGCCGGCGCGGAAAGCGCAGTTGCGGGCGGTTGCCCTTCGGTGCCAGCCCATGTCGCGTGAGCGGCGGGTTGCTCTGGTGTCGACACGTGGTGCTCTGGGTTGTTGTGTGGTGCCCTTTGGCCGGTGGGGGTGGTTCGCGTGTGTCTCGTTCGCGCTCGGTGTCTGGTCGTGGTCGTGCTGCTCCCCCGTCTGTCGGCGGTTTCCGACGTCGTCTGTACGTTTTTGTTCGTTTGCGGCGTGCCTGCCGACGTCGTCCCGTCGCGACCTTTCAACCGAAAGTGTGGCGCCCGAAGGTGAACGAACGTAACCCTGACCTCGGCGCTTTACGCTGAGCCGAGCGAACCGAACCTAACCTGTGTGTGGCGAGGTGAGCTCAGCCTGTGAGCCCCTAACGTCTACGTAAGGTAAGCTGTCCGGCTCACGCCTCACGTTTGAACGCTTTTTTAACCTACGTTTGACGCTTCTTAACCTAGCACTGACCCCTTAACCTAACGTGTAACCTAACCTAACCTAACCTAACCTAACCTCTGACGCCTGACGTGTTTGAATGCTTAACCTAAGTTTGACGCTTAACCTAACCCAAGTCCCCTTAACCTAACCCACGTCCACCTAACCTAACCTAACCTAACGTAGACGTGTAAACGTAATGTGTAACGCGTAACGTGTAAGGTCGGCTGTCGTGTGTGCTTGACGGCAGATTGGGTTGGTCTGTAGATTCGGATTGCGGTTTGCCTCGGTCGAGGGGTTGGGTCGGAAGCGGCGAGGGGCGGCGGCGCCTGTTGCGCAGGCGGCGTCCCGTTTGCGGCGGGCAATTGTTGAGAAACGGCTGTGAATGTTGGCGGGCGAGAGGAGGAGGACGGCGCGCGATGTGGCCCGACGGCTGCGGGCCGATCGGGAAACGGCGGGAGGGCGACGGAAGGCGATGGGGCGGCGGAGGCGCGTTTGCACGGCCGTCATCGCCGCACGCCCTCGGCTTGTGTGGCTGTGGCGCCGGCCGCGCTGGCCGGGCTGCCGCGGCGACGGTGTGGGAGTTTTGCCGAAGGTTTGGCCATTGTGGCGGGTCGTCGGCTGGGGCTGTGGGGGCGGCATTTGGGCGGGGGGCGGCGATTCTCGGCGGGCCGACCCAGGCTGTAGCGCGCGGTAGCTGCAGTTTGGCCGTGGTTTGCGGCGCTGCCGTGGCGACTGGTTGGCGACTGTGGTGTGGCTGTGTGTAGCCCCATCCTCGGTGGTTTGAAAGGCGCGGGCGGTTGTGGCGCAGGTTTGGGGCTGCTCCGCACAGGCTGTCGGACGTTGGGCGGTAGCAAGCGCGGGAGGCGCGGCGCGGCGGCGCGCAGAGTGGCGGCCGCTCTCTCGGCCGTCCGCGCCCGCCCGCGACACTGGCTGGGCCTTGTGATTCTCTGCTCTGCTGCTGTGCTGTGCTTGCGTGCCTGCCGTCCCGCTCGCTCTCGCTGTGTGTTACGCGCGTCGTCGAAATGGCAGATCAGGCGGCTACGAACGAGACTGCTGCGGCACCCGCCGCCACCGGCACTACGAAGAAGGCCAAGTCTGCGTCGTCTGCGAAGAAGCCGCGCGCCAAGCCTGCGCACCCGCGCACCTCTGAGATGGTGACGGCCGCCATCAAGAGTCTGAAGGAGCGCGGCGGGTCGTCGCTGCAGGCGATCAAGAAGTACATAGCCGCGCACTACAAGCTGGACGCGGAGAAGCTGGCGCCGTTTATCAAGAAGTACCTCAAGTCGGCCGTCGTGGCGGGCGAGCTGGTGCAGACGAAGGGGAAGGGCGCGTCCGGCTCGTTCAAGCTTGCCGGCGCCGGCGGCGGGGGGGCGGCCGAGGGCGGCAAGGCTCGTGCTGGCGGTGCCAAGAAGAAGCGCGCCGCTCCGGCCAGCAAGGAGAAGAAGGGCGCCCGTGCGGCCGGCGCAAAGAAGGCTGGTGGCGTGAAGGCGGCGACCGGTCGGAAGGCGGGCGCCGCCAAGAAGGCGTCTGCGGCGTCGGCCCGCTCCCGCGGGTGCGAAGAAGGCGGCTGCGGCCAAGCCGGCCAAGGCCAAGTCGCCGTCGAAGGCGAAGAAGGCCGCCAAGGTTCCGACGAAGAAGCCGAAGGCGCCGCGCCCGAAGAAGGCGACGACGCCGTCTAAGGCGAAGGCTTCGCCCAAGAAGAAGAAGTAGAGTAGAGGAGAAAGAGATGGGGGAAAGGAAGGGTTTGGCGCTTGACTCCGTCGTCCCCACCCCCCGTCGTCGTCTAGTGGCGCGCAAGAGACGCGCGGCCCAAAAAAAACGGCCCTTCTCAGGGCCATCAAAGCACGTCGGGGAAGGTTTTGATTGTCGTGTTGCGTTTGGTGTGGGTGTCTGTCTGTATGCCCGTGGGGATGCTGTTTGCGTGCCGTGGTGGTTGGATTGCGGGGGGTCGGTGGCGGGTGTGGGCGGCGGTAGCGGTAAGCGGTGTTGTTGTTGTTGTTGTTGTTGTTGTTGTCGTGGTTGATTGTCGCCGTGTTTGTGGCGGCGGCCGACGGTGGTTTTCTGTCACGTTGTTTAGTTTGAATACGTTGGTTGGCTTGCCTGCGTTCGTTCTTCTCGGATGTCTGTCTTGTCGAGTCGTGTCTGGTCTTTGTTTTGTTCCTTTGTGTGTGTGTGTGTGTTATGTTTTGCAACGGGGGGCACGTTGAGATGCGGAAGGAGTCGGCGGGGATTTCGGTGGCGTGTAGAGCGAGCGAGCGCGTCGGAGTGGAGTGCGGGTTTTTTTTGTTTTCGAAACGAAAGCGGCGGCCGGCCAGCCACCCGTGCGGTGTGACGTCGGCCGTTGGGTATTGTGCGCTTTGAGCGCCGGGGAGGGATGATGTGTGATTGTTGCGCGCTGCTAGCAGGCAGGCAGAGTGAGCGGGTGTGGCGGACGGACGGGAAGTGGTGGTTTTTGTTTTTGGGTTGCGGGGCGAGAGGCAGGCGACCGACAAAGTTTGCTCGCGACGGAGAGATGTTAGTGGCCCTGAAAAGGGCCGTTTTTTGTTTGTGCGGTGCGGTGCCGCGGCGCGGTTTTAGGCGCGCTCGCCGCGGATGCGGCGCGCGAGCTGGATGTCCTTGGGCATGATGGTGACGCGCTTGGCGTGGATTGCGCACAGGTTGGTGTCTTCGAAGAGGCCGACGAGGTAGGCCTCGCTGGCCTCCTGCAGGGCCATGACTGCGGAGCTCTGGAAGCGCAGGTCGGTCTTGAAGTCCTGGGCGATCTCGCGCACTAGGCGCTGGAATGGCAGCTTGCGGGATGAGCAGCTCTGTGCTCTTCTGGTAGCGCCTGATTTCTCGCAGGGCGACGGTGCCCGGCCTGTAGCGGTGGGGCTTCTTGACGCCTCCGGTGGCGGGCGCGCTCTTCCTCGCCGCCTTGGTGGCGAGCTGTTTGCGCGGCGCCTTTCCGCCGGTGGACTTGCGGGCCGTTTGCTTTGTGCGGGCCATGGCGGTAGCGGTAGCGGAGCGGCGTGCGTGGAGGTTAGGTGTGGCGCGGCGTCCGGTGCTGCCTTGACAACGGGCCCGCGCGCCTCCGTGCTGCGCTTATATGCCCTCGGTTGCGCGTGGTGGGGGGGAGGGCGGGCCAGAGTCTATATAGGGGGGCGGCGGGCGCGCTGGGCGCAGACCGTAGCCGACTCGCCAGCCGCTGCAGCCGCTGTTTGTGCACGTTTTGCTTTGCCCGAGGAAGGAAGGATGACAGGCCGCGGCAAGGGAGGAAAGGGGCTCGGCAAGGGTGGCGCCAAGCGGCACCGCAAGGTGTTGCGCGACAACATCCAGGGCATCACGAAGCCCGCCATCCGCCGCCTGGCTCGCAGGGGCGGCGTGAAGCGCATCTCTGGTCTGATCTACGAGGAGACCCGCGGGGTGCTGAAGGTGTTCCTGGAGAACGTGATCCGCGACGCGGTGACGTACACTGAGCACGCCAAGCGCAAGACTGTGACGGCCATGGACGTGGTGTACGCCCTGAAGAGGCAGGGGCGCACCCCTGTACGGTTTCGGCGGTTAGGCTGCGTCGCAGCGGGCGCTGGCCTTCCCGCGGCCGTGCTTGTGGGTGGGAGAGACTAGAAAACGGCCCTTTTCAGGGCCACCACACTGTTCGGAAGTTGAAAAGTGCGAAAGAGTCTGTGTTGTTGCTGCGTGTGTGCGCTGTGTTGTTTGTTTGTTTCTTTCTTTCTTTCCGTTTGAGCGACGTGATGTGACTGGGAGGGGAGAAGGAAAGGAAACGTGTCATGTGGCTGGCTGTGTGTGGAGCTGCTTCGTTTGTGTGTCTTTGTATCGATCGCGACGGAGATGGCGGGCTGTGTGTTGTTGTGCGAGAGGCGGTGATTATTTGCTTGCGTGGTTTGGCTCTGTGTGTTTGTTTGCGGCGGCGTTGGGGTTTCCGAGGCAAGGCGTGTGGGCATAGGCGGCCGGATCAGCTGTTTCGTTCGTGTCGACGGCCGTTGCGCGCGGGAGTGGAGGGGCGGTGTGTCGACACGCCTCCCTTTAACAATGGTCATTATTGCTGCCGTTGTCGGTTTGGAAGGCGACTGCGACCGTGCAAAATGTGTGTGTGTGTGTGTGTGTGTGTGTTGGGCCACACGGGCTGTGTGGGCGACAAGATGGCGGACGTGCGCCGGCGGCGGCTGTGCTGTGACAGTGCAAAGTTAAAAACAAAACAAGGTGCGGCGAGGACGACTGCAATTTTGCTTTGGACGTAGGTTTGTGTGGTGGCCCTGAAAAGGGCCGATTGTTGTGGGCCGAGCCGGCAAAGCGCGTTGCGTGCAGGGGAGCACGCGGCGCTGCGATTGCCTGGCCTCCTTTAGGGCCTTCTTCTCGGTCTTCTTTGGCAGCAGGACGGCCTGGATGTTGGGCAGGACACCACCCTGTGCGATGGTGACGCCCGACAGGAGCTTGTTGAGCTCCTCGTCGTTGCGGATGGCAAGCTGCAGGTGGCGCGGGATGATGCGCGTCTTCTTGTTGTCGCGGGCGCGTTTCCGGCCAGCTCGAGCACCTCAGCCGCGAGGTACTCCATGACGGCGGCGAGGTAGACGGGCGCCCCGGCGCCGACGCGCTCTGCGTAGTTTCCCTTGCGCAGGAGGCGGTGGATTCTGCCGACCGGGAACTGGAGCCCAGCCCTGCTTGAGCGGGACTTTGACTTGCCCTTGACTTTGCCTCCCTTTCCGCGTCCGGACATGGCGATGGGCTAGCGACGGTGCACACGAAACGGAAACGAAAACGACCGGTGCGAGCGGCAGCGAGTCGAGCAGCGGAGTGCGTGCCGGCGCAGCCGGGGTGGGGGTGCTTTATGGGCTCGGGTGCGGCGGCCGGTTGCGCGCGCGCCCCATTGGTCGGCGGCCGCAACAGGGCGAGCTGGTAAAGGTGCGGCGGCGGCTGGCGGCGGGTGCCACTGTGTGGGGAGACGCTGACTAGAGCGGAGCGCTTGCTACTGGTGTTGCTGCTGCCGTACGTTGGTTCGAGATGCCGCCCAAGACTAGCGGGAAGGCCGCCAAGAAGGCTGGCAAGGCGCAGAAGAACATTTCGAAGGGCGACAAGAAGAAGAAGCGCAAGAGGAAGGAGAGCTATGCCATCTACATCTACAAGGTGCTGAAGCAGGTGCACCCTGACACGGGCATCTCGTCGAAGGCGATGAGCATCATGAACAGCTTCGTGAACGACATTTTCGAGCGCATTGCGGCCGAGGCTTCTCGCCTGGCGCACTACAACAAGCGCTCGACCATCACGTCCCGCGAGATCCAGACCGCTGTGCGGCTGTTGCTGCCTGGCGAGCTGGCCAAGCACGCCGTGAGCGAGGGCACGAAGGCGGTGACCAAGTACACGAGCTCCAAGTAAGGAGGTGGCTCTGGAATGGAAGGAAGGATGGAGAAGGCTCCTCCGTTGCGAGAGCGGCAAAACGGCCCTTTTCAGGGCCACCAACTTGCCTTTTGCGGGAAGGGCGGAATTGTTGTTGTTGTTTGTGTGGACGGCTGTGATGTATGTGTGCATTTTGATTGTGGGTGGGGGGGCGCGTCAAAGCGTGTTGCGCGGGGTACGGCCACGAGGTTGGTCGCCGTGGCGTGGAATGGTGGCACGCCTCGTTGGCGTGGTTTTTGACCCATTGGTGTTGTTGGGGTGTGTGTGTTACCCGTCTGCGAGGGGGGACAGTGCGATCGGCGACTTTTGTGTCACCGTAACGACGGCCGTTTGCGGGTTTGTTTTTTTTGCACATCATACATGGCGAGGGTGAAATGTGAAGTGTTTTTGTTTGGTTTTTTTTGCCGCCCACTATTCCCTTTGCTGTACGCCGAGTTTGACAATGGTGCGACGTAACTGCAGCGTGGAGGTGTGTGAGTGACGTTGAAATGAACGTGCCATTAAGACGCATTGTTGTTGTATTGTACTGTACGTGTACGGCGACACGCACGATGATGTACCATTCGACTCTGATGTTTGATAGCCGTGTCTGACTGATTGCGTACGACGCACGCACACCGATGTCGTCATTCAAGATGCACGCTAGACGACGACGGCGGCGGCGGCGGTCGTTTGTTTGGCGAATGTCTGTACACGTGTTTGTCTGTGTCCATCCGGTATGTATTTGTTTGTTTGAAAGTGTTTTGTGTGTCGGTGACGTGGTCCGATCCGTCGCCCCCTGAGTAACTGTCGATCGGCGCGATAGACCGGCGTCACGCAACTGAACCCGAAGTCTTGGGCACACCCGTCATACTGTTGTACACCGTCGCGCTGAGAACGGTAACGAAAGGTTGACTTTGATCGGTCGGAATGTCTGGGCAGAACGTGAGGAATGAGGCAAGAGTGCAAGGAGGGGGGGCAAAAGAGAGAGGAAGGGAAAAAGGGGAGAAACGCATTCGTAGAGCAACGGAACGTTCCCGTGTCGGAGGCGTATTGGAGCCGCACTGAAATGCGTTTAACGGCGGCGCGGCTGCAAGTGTCTGCCGTGGTGAACGTTACCTTTGACGGCTGCATTGGGCTTTGCCTTTGCTTTTGCTTTCGCTTTCGCTTTCGCGTTCGCTTTCGCTTTCCCGGATGTACGTAACGTTTGTTGATATGGTTCTGAGGAAGAGTGTATGACAGTGCCGTGCCGTCCATGTTCGTGTGCCCTCCCATTGTGTGTATGCTATTGTCTGTGTACTTGAATGATGTATGTAGGTGTTAGTGGACATGTTTTACCAGTGGGGGGAAATGGATCGTCGATAGTTGCCGTCACTCTGTCACGGTCGAGATGACGCACCCTCCGTACAGAAAGGTGTCGAGAAAGTGAGTGTGTGTGTGTGTGTGTGTGTGTGTGTGTGTGTGTGCGTGCGTCCGTGAATTGGCAGTGTTTGGAGGTGGGCGTGCCCTGGATGTGGCTGTTCGTTAGGCGGTAGTGTTGTGTGGACAGGGGAGGGGCATGCGTAACGCTGCTGGCATGGCATTTCGGGAGATGGGAGGGGGCAAACGAGGAAACGAGGAGCGGCGGCCAAAGACGGGACGGGGAGGGGCGCGGGGTGTGGGTGGCTTGCGCCTGTGCTCGGCGTTGTGGTTTGTGCAAAAGAGGAGGAGAAAAACAATGTGAGTTGCCAGGGAGGGGAGCGGTGTTGTGTTGTGGTTGTCGTGGTGTAGCCGCAGACGCGGCTGTCAGTGAACGTGGCGAGACGGACGGATGCGCGGAGGGGCGGGGGCGGCGCATTTCGCCGGTGCCGTGCCGTGCCGTGCCGTGCCATGCCGTGCCATGCCTGAAAGCCGCGTGGTCGCTGTGTTGTTGGTGGCGTGGGGGCGAGGAGAGTACCGTACGGGTGTGCTTGTGCGCCGGAAATGGCACACTGCGCCCGCCCGTCTTGGAGGCTGATGGCTGTGGTGTGGAAATGGGGCGCGGTGATGTTGAAGCAGTTGAAGAACAGAAAAGAAACCAAGAAAACGGAAGGCGTGATGCGGCGGTGGTGGTGAGAGCGGGAAAAACAAAACAAAAAAAAAGAAGGAAAAACAACAAGAAACAAAAAAGAAAACAAAAAGTCTATCAATATTAAAATGTAAATGGAAATGGAAATGGACCCAGGCATAACCTCCCTGCACAAATAGCAGAGAGTCCGATGATAATAAAAATGTGCCAGAATGTTAACGTCCCTACAAAACAAACCCAACGATAATATTAATGAAAGAGTGAACCGTATGTAACATTGCAACAGACATAATGAAACCTGATAAATTGTATAAGGGCAGCAGCGTTGACCTTTGGCCCTGTATTCAGAATAAAAAGAGCCAAAGATCGTTACCCCAATGAAAAAGACACTGAAACACGTATGTAACATAGTAGCGATGGCGAGACATTGTAGCATCTGTGACCAGAGAGTTTGCGCTGGACTGCGCGAGTGTTGCGAGCGGTTCTCAGTCAGTCAGTCAGTCAGTCAGTAGTCGTCGCGTGCAGTACGCTAATAGTCGTCATGCAGAGCGGTCGGTCAGTAGTAGCAGCCGAGTGCGGTTGTTGTGATGTAGGCGGTCGGCAACACTGGTCAAGATGGTGAATAAGGTATACTGTTAATTAATATAATCATTAGATAATGAAAAATTGTATTTATTGTAATTATTCTCCAACAAGTTCCCCAATAATAATTTTTATTTCAAAAGCATTTTTCAAACATTTAATTTTTTATTGAACTAAAGAGTTCGTTGCACTTCACATTTCATTCCACTTCTTTGAAGAAAAATGTCACTAAAATCACAAAAAAAAAGAGAGAATATTATTATTTGCAATGCAGTTCCTCCAAGCGCTGCGCAACAACCAGAGCAGAAATGTGACATCCATTTATTCGGAGGTAAGACTTTAATTCTGATTGTTTTGCACAGGGCCAAAGACCGATATTTCGGTTTAATTGAAGTTTCTTGTCACTGAACGGACTTTTTTAAATGTTGTGTGAAGACTTTATATTTGAGTCAGATTGCGAATTTCACATTTTTGTTGCCATTTTCAATACCTCTCATTGTGGGCGAGGTTACAATTAGCGCAATGTCCATTAGCATCCGTAAATAACATTGTCCATTATTTTAAATTTTGCTGGGAGGTTACAACACACACACAAAAGAAAAAAAAACAAAAAAAAAATTGCATTTATATCCGCTCCTCAATTGTAGATACCCCTTACACAGCTGTGTGCAATGAATGAGTGCTGGCTGGTAATTAATTGCACTCCTTGGAGGGAAATGCCATAGGACGTAGTCTTTAAAAAGTGAATGTTTTTCGTTAAGAGACAAAAGTTACTTTAGAAAAACAGTAATAGTGGGGCTTTTGTTGTTGAACAAAATAAGTACAATGAACATACGTTATCAGATTTGCGCAATGCAGCGTCACACCACCTTTTTGATTATAACACAATATACTATACATCGTCCCGAACCGTGACCAGAGTCGCGAGACGAGCAGAGCACGCCGCCGACGCCCGCTCAGTACAACCGTCCACCCGCTACTACTGTCGACCGACTACTACCTCTCCCGACTCGCGCTACAATATATATAACAACTGTTCCTGGCGACCCGGTGCGTGCCACTACTGTCGTCTGGCGCGGTCCAAGCGCCGACTAGCAGCGATAAAGAACTCTCTGGTCAGACAGAGATGCTGTCATGCCTCGCCATCGCTCTGGTAATGAATACATACGTGTTGCAGCGTGCGTACCACCGGAACACGCAGTGGCGGAGCCAAAGACTGTGTTGTCGAGGTCGAGTGCGAGTGGGAAGAGAGGCAGCGTCGGCACGGAGATGCAAGCGAGCGCGAGACGCACGGGGGCTGCGGCGTGGCGCGTTTGCGGTCGGCGCCTTTGGTGGCAACGGCCGGGACAAGCAGCGGTGTATGGTGTGGTGCGGGGCGGACAGGGGCGGCGGTGGACGGGGAGGAGGCGGCGCGACGACGGCATGGGGGCGAAAACGGGACGGGGGACGGGGGACGGCGGATGTTGAGAGGCGTCACGCGCGGACAGGACACAGACACAGAGACACACAGATTGGAAAGGGAGGGTGCGCGGTAGTAGTTGGGAATGTGCGTACCGTGCGGGATGGGAGTGGGCGAGGAACACGGTCGTGGCCCCTGTTTTGGGTGCGTGTGATGACGTCGGTGTGTTGTGGGAAGGGAAGGTGCTGTGGCGGCGGCGCGTAATGGGCGTAGGCCGAAAAGAGAAAGGAACGTGGGCAGTGTGTTGGCAAGCGTCGGTTCGACTGCGACGTTGATGGGCAGGGCAGGGCAAGGTTAATGGTGGTAGGAGTAGGCGTGTGGGCGCAAAAAATCTGCCGCTGCAGGCGGTGCCGTAACCGCCATGGCGGGAAGGAGAGAGGGCCAAAGAAAGAAAGAAAGAAGAAAAAAAAAAAAAAAAAAAAAAGGAGGGGGGGGGGGGGGGCGAAAGTGGAGAGGCGGTGGTGTGAGAAGGGCGGGGGCGGAAGGAAGGCAGGAAGGACAAGAGGCGAGGCGACGGCTTGCTTTGTGTATCGGTCGGTCTCTGGCTATGCTTCGTTTTCTGCAGCAGGGTCGGTGCGCGGCGTGGCTCGCGGCAGTGGGAACGCCTGGTGGCTGGACGGCCAGCAATGCGGTTGGATGGGCGGCCACAGCACCGCACCTGTGCCCGAGGAGGAGACGCTGGCGGCGGGCCCTGAGGTGAGGCCGGCTCGGCTGGGGCTGTGGATGTGTAGGTGTGGCGCCGCTGCTGCAACAACGAGTAAAACGCGAGAAGAAGGGATGGCGGTAGAGAGGAAAAAAAAAAATATAAAAGGTCGTGTTGTGTTGATGCGCAGGCAGACGCGTACAGAGAGACGAGCCCGGTCTGCAGCAGGGTGTGGCCGTGCCGAGTGCAGAGCAGCGGCGGCTCGGTTCGGTTCGGCCCGGCCCGGCGGGCCGCGCTGTTGTCGCGGACGTGAGCGCCCCCTGGCGGGTGGCCGGAGGCGGCGCGGCGTGTTGGACGTGTGGCTGGTGGCAGTGCACAATTTGCGAGTGGCTGGCGGTGTGGTGTGGCGGTTGGCGCGTCGGGCGGCGGAGAGGTATGTGTTGCGGGCGCCCTTTGCTGCGCTGCGTCGTTGCGTGTGCCGTACAGGGCGGGCGCTTGTCGACTGTGTGGCGAATTGGCGTGAAACGGCTGCCGAGAGGTGTGTGGTAGCGAGCCGGTCGGTGGTGTCAGTGCGAAGGGGAATGTGCGTGCGTTTGGCGGTTTCGGTGTGCTTTTTGCGGCGTGAGAGTGGGAATTAGTGGGGCCGGCTGTTGTGTTGGTTCCTTGTGTCTTGTGTCGCGTAGCGTGATGGCAACGTGGAAGGACGCCGGTTTCGTTTCGAGCCTTGCGTGTGGTTGTCGACGTTGACTGGTTGGCGTGTGCCGATGCACGTGCATGTGTGGGTCGCGAGTGCGTTTTTGGCTGGCTGTGTGTGTGTGTGTGTGTGTGTTTTGGGGGGGGGGGAAGGGGGAGGCGGTGGTGAAAGTGCAGTCGTTGCCACGGGCGTCGTCGGGTGGGGCTGGCTGGGGCTGTGCGTCGTGGCGGAAAGGTGGTAGGTTGCGGGAAGCGAGCCCGTCGTTGACGGTGTCGCGTGAGTTGTGAATCGAGTGGGGCGCGGGGCGCGGGACAGGAGCAGCGTGCCGCTGCGTCGTGGTCGTCAGCAGAGGCTGTGCGTGTGCTTGTCCTTTTTGTGGGCGGTTCGTGCGAGGCGTTTTTGTTTTGTGTTGCCCTAGTTGTTAGTTTATTTTGTTTGTGTTTGTTATTTTGAGACGACGACTGGTTGGTGGCGTGCGCGCGAAGTGGCGGTGTGCGCTTCCCGTGTCGTTTGTGTTGTTTGGTTTTTTTGTTTTTGTGTGTTTTTTTTTGCACTGGGCCCCGGTGGGTGGGTGCGTGTGTGTCGATTGCCGGCTGGCGAAAGGTGCGCCATCGGCGGGGTGGGTCGCCGGCACAAGTAGAGGCGGCGGCGTTGTTGCTGTTGTTGTGTGGTGTTTGTTTTGTTCGGCTGTGTCGGCGAGCTGTGTTGCGGTGCGTGTGAATGGTGGTGCAAAAGTGCTGGCGTTGGGGCTGCGACTGCGACGGCGGCGAGCCGCGGGCGCGCCATTGATAGTGATGTTGTGAACAGCGGCTGTGTACGGTAGTGGTGTTGTTGTAGCACGACGTGCATCCGGGCCGGCGCGGAAAGCGCAGTTGCGGGCGGTTGCCCTTCGGTGCCAGCCCATGTCGCGTGAGCGGCGGGTTGCTCTGGTGTCGACACGTGGTGCTCTGGGTTGTTGTGTGGTGCCCTTTGGCCGGTGGGGGTGGTTCGCGTGTGTCTCGTTCGCGCTCGGTGTCTGGTCGTGGTCGTGCTGCTCCCCCGTCTGTCGGCGGTTTCCGACGTCGTCTGTACGTTTTTGTTCGTTTGCGGCGTGCCTGCCGACGTCGTCCCGTCGCGACCTTTCAACCGAAAGTGTGGCGCCCGAAGGTGAACGAACGTAACCCTGACCTCGGCGCTTTACGCTGAGCCGAGCGAACCGAACCTAACCTGTGGTGTGGCGAGGTGAGCTCAGCCTGTGAGCCCCTAACGTCTACGTAAGGTAAGCTGTCCGGCTCACGCCTCACGTTTGAACGCTTTTTTAACCTACGTTTGACGCTTCTTAACCTAGCACTGACCCCTTAACCTAACGTGTAACCTAACCTAACCTAACCTAACCTAACCTCTGACGCCTGACGTGTTTGAATGCTTAACCTAAGTTTGACGCTTAACCTAACCCAAGTCCCCTTAACCTAACCCACGTCCACCTAACCTAACCTAACCTAACGTAGACGTGTAAACGTAATGTGTAACGCGTAACGTGTAAGGTCGGCTGTCGTGTGTGCTTGACGGCAGATTGGGTTGGTCTGTAGATTCGGATTGCGGTTTGCCTCGGTCGAGGGGTTGGGTCGGAAGCGGCGAGGGGCGGCGGCGCCTGTTGCGCAGGCGGCGTCCGTTTGCGGCGGGCAATTGTTGAGAAACGGCTGTGAATGTTGGCGGGCGAGAGGAGGAGGACGGCGCGCGATGTGGCCCGACGGCTGCGGGCCGATCGGGAAACGGCGGGAGGGCGACGGAAGGCGATGGGGCGGCGGAGGCGCGTTTGCACGGCCGTCATCGCCGCACGCCTCGGCTTGTGTGGCTGTGGCGCCGGCCGCGCTGGCCGGGCTGCCGCGGCGACGGTGTGGGAGTTTTGCCGAAGGTTTGGCCATTGTGGCGGGTCGTCGGCTGGGGCTGTGGGGGCGGCATTTGGGCGGGGGCGGCGATTCTCGGCGGGCCGACCCAGGCTGTAGCGCGCGGTAGCTGCAGTTTGGCCGTGGTTTGCGGCGCTGCCGTGGCGACTGGTTGGCGACTGTGGTGTGGCTGTGTGTAGCCCCATCCTCGGTGGTTTGAAAGGCGCGGGCGGTTGTGGCGCAGGTTTGGGGCTGCTCCGCACAGGCTGTCGGACGTTGGGCGGTAGCAAGCGCGGGAGGCGCGGCGCGGCGGCGCGCAGAGTGGCGGCCGCTCTCTCGGCCGTCCGCGCCCGCCCGCGACACTGGCTGGGCCTTGTGATTCTCTGCTCTGCTGCTGTGCTGTGCTTGCGTGCCTGCCGTCCCGCTCGCTCTCGCTGTGTGTTACGCGCGTCGTCGAAATGGCAGATCAGGCGGCTACGAACGAGACTGCTGCGGCACCCGCCGCCACCGGCACTACGAAGAAGGCCAAGTCTGCGTCGTCTGCGAAGAAGCCGCGCGCCAAGCCTGCGCACCCGCGCACCTCTGAGATGGTGACGGCCGCCATCAAGAGTCTGAAGGAGCGCGGCGGGTCGTCGCTGCAGGCGATCAAGAAGTACATAGCCGCGCACTACAAGCTGGACGCGGAGAAGCTGGCGCCGTTTATCAAGAAGTACCTCAAGTCGGCCGTCGTGGCGGGCGAGCTGGTGCAGACGAAGGGGAAGGGCGCGTCCGGCTCGTTCAAGCTTGCCGGCGCCGGCGGCGGGGGGGCGGCCGAGGGCGGCAAGGCTCGTGCTGGCGGTGCCAAGAAGAAGCGCGCCGCTCCGGCCAGCAAGGAGAAGAAGGGCGCCCGTGCGGCCGGCGCAAAGAAGGCTGGTGGCGTGAAGGCGGCGACCGGTCGGAAGGCGGGCGCCGCCAAGAAGGCGTCTGCGGCGTCGGCCGCTCCCGCGGGTGCGAAGAAGGCGGCTGCGGCCAAGCCGGCCAAGGCCAAGTCGCCGTCGAAGGCGAAGAAGGCCGCCAAGGTTCCGACGAAGAAGCCGAAGGCGCCGCGCCCGAAGAAGGCGACGACGCCGTCTAAGGCGAAGGCTTCGCCCAAGAAGAAGAAGTAGAGTAGAGGAGAAAGAGATGGGGGAAAGGAAGGGTTTGGCGCTTGACTCCGTCGTCCCCACCCCCCGTCGTCGTCTAGTGGCGCGCAAGAGACGCGCGGCCCAAAAAAAACGGCCCTTCTCAGGGCCATCAAAGCACGTCGGGGAAGGTTTTGATTGTCGTGTTGCGTTTGGTGTGGGTGTCTGTCTGTATGCCCGTGGGGATGCTGTTTGCGTGCCGTGGTGGTTGGATTGCGGGGGTCGGTGGCGGGTGTGGGCGGCGGTAGCGGTAAGCGGTGTTGTTGTTGTTGTTGTTGTTGTTGTTGTCGTGGTTGATTGTCGCCGTGTTTGTGGCGGCGGCCGACGGTTGGTTTTCTGTCACGTTGTTTAGTTTGAATACGTTGGTTGGCTTGCCTGCGTTCGTTCTTCTCGGATGTCTGTCTTGTCGAGTCGTGTCTGGTCTTTGTTTTGTTCCTTTGTGTGTGTGTGTGTGTTATGTTTTGCAACGGGGGGCACGTTGAGATGCGGAAGGAGTCGGCGGGGATTTCGGTGGCGTGTAGAGCGAGCGAGCGCGTCGGAGTGGAGTGCGGGTTTTTTTTGTTTTCGAAACGAAAGCGGCGGCCGGCCAGCCACCCGTGCGGTGTGACGTCGGCCGTTGGGTATTGTGCGCTTTGAGCGCCGGGGAGGGATGATGTGTGATTGTTGCGCGCTGCTAGCAGGCAGGCAGAGTGAGCGGGTGTGGCGGACGGACGGGAAGTGGTGGTTTTTGTTTTTGGGTTGCGGGGCGAGAGGCAGGCGACCGACAAAGTTTGCTCGCGACGGAGAGATGTTAGTGGCCCTGAAAAGGGCCGTTTTTGTTTGTGCGGTGCGGTGCCGCGGCGCGGTTTAGGCGCGCTCGCCGCGGATGCGGCGCGCGAGCTGGATGTCCTTGGGCATGATGGTGACGCGCTTGGCGTGGATTGCGCACAGGTTGGTGTCTTCGAAGAGGCCGACGAGGTAGGCCTCGCTGGCCTCCTGCAGGGCCATGACTGCGGAGCTCTGGAAGCGCAGGTCGGTCTTGAAGTCCTGGGCGATCTCGCGCACTAGGCGCTGGAATGGCAGCTTGCGGATGAGCAGCTCTGTGCTCTTCTGGTAGCGCCTGATTTCTCGCAGGGCGACGGTGCCCGGCCTGTAGCGGTGGGGCTTCTTGACGCCTCCGGTGGCGGGCGCGCTCTTCCTCGCCGCCTTGGTGGCGAGCTGTTTGCGCGGCGCCTTTCCGCCGGTGGACTTGCGGGCCGTTTGCTTTGTGCGGGCCATGGCGGTGGTAGCGGTAGCGGAGCGGCGTGCGTGGAGGTTAGGTGTGGCGCGGCGTCCGGTGCTGCCTTGACAACGGGCCCGCGCGCCTCCGTGCTGCGCTTATATGCCCTCGGTTGCGCGTGGTGGGGGGAGGGCGGGCCAGAGTCTATATAGGGGGGCGGCGGGCGCGCTGGGCGCAGACCGTAGCCGACTCGCCAGCCGCTGCAGCCGCTGTTTGTGCACGTTTTGCTTTGCCCGAGGAAGGAAGGATGACAGGCCGCGGCAAGGGAGGAAAGGGGCTCGGCAAGGGTGGCGCCAAGCGGCACCGCAAGGTGTTGCGCGACAACATCCAGGGCATCACGAAGCCCGCCATCCGCCGCCTGGCTCGCAGGGGCGGCGTGAAGCGCATCTCTGGTCTGATCTACGAGGAGACCCGCGGGGTGCTGAAGGTGTTCCTGGAGAACGTGATCCGCGACGCGGTGACGTACACTGAGCACGCCAAGCGCAAGACTGTGACGGCCATGGACGTGGTGTACGCCCTGAAGAGGCAGGGGCGCACCCTGTACGGTTTCGGCGGTTAGGCTGCGTCGCAGCGGGCGCTGGCCTTCCCGCGGCCGTGCTTGTGGGTGGGAGAGACTAGAAAACGGCCCTTTTCAGGGCCACCACACTGTTCGGAAGTTGAAAAGTGCGAAAGAGTCTGTGTTGTTGCTGCGTGTGTGCGCTGTGTTGTTTGTTTGTTTCTTTCTTTCTTTCCGTTTGAGCGACGTGATGTGACTGGGAGGGGAGAAGGAAAGGAAACGTGTCATGTGGCTGGCTGTGTGTGGAGCTGCTTCGTTTGTGTGTCTTTGTATCGATCGCGACGGAGATGGCGGGCTGTGTGTTGTTGTGCGAGAGGCGGTGATTATTTGCTTGCGTGGTTTGGCTCTGTGTGTTTGTTTGCGGCGGCGTTGGGGTTTCCGAGGCAAGGCGTGTGGGCATAGGCGGCCGGATCAGCTGTTTCGTTCGTGTCGACGGCCGTTGCGCGCGGGAGTGGAGGGCGGTGTGTCGACACGCCTCCCTTTAACAATGGTCATTATTGCTGCCGTTGTCGGTTTGGAAGGCGACTGCGACCGTGCAAAATGTGTGTGTGTGTGTGTGTGTGTGTTGGGCCACACGGGCTGTGTGGGCGACAAGATGGCGGACGTGCGCCGGCGGCGGCTGTGCTGTGACAGTGCAAAGTTAAAACAAAACAAGGTGCGGCGAGGACGACTGCAATTTTGCTTTGGACGTAGGTTTGTGTGGTGGCCCTGAAAAGGGCCGATTGTTGTGGGCCGAGCCGGCAAAGCGCGTTGCGTGCAGGGGAGCACGCGGCGCTGCGATTGCCTGGCCTCCTTTAGGCCTTCTTCTCGGTCTTCTTTGGCAGCAGGACGGCCTGGATGTTGGGCAGGACACCACCCTGTGCGATGGTGACGCCCGACAGGAGCTTGTTGAGCTCCTCGTCGTTGCGGATGGCAAGCTGCAGGTGGCGCGGGATGATGCGCGTCTTCTTGTTGTCGCGGGCCGCGTTTCCGGCCAGCTCGAGCACCTCAGCCGCGAGGTACTCCATGACGGCGGCGAGGTAGACGGGCGCCCCGGCGCCGACGCGCTCTGCGTAGTTTCCCTTGCGCAGGAGGCGGTGGATTCTGCCGACCGGGAACTGGAGCCCAGCCCTGCTTGAGCGGGACTTTGACTTGCCCTTGACTTTGCCTCCCTTTCCGCGTCCGGACATGGCGATGGGCTAGCGACGGTGCACACGAAACGGAAACGAAAACGACCGGTGCGAGCGGCAGCGAGTCGAGCAGCGGAGTGCGTGCCGGCGCAGCCGGGGTGGGGGTGCTTTATGGGCTCGGGTGCGGCGGCCGGTTGCGCGCGCGCCCCATTGGTCGGCGGCCGCAACAGGGCGAGCTGGTAAAGGTGCGGCGGCGGCTGGCGGCGGGTGCCACTGTGTGGGGAGACGCTGACTAGAGCGGAGCGCTTGCTACTGGTGTTGCTGCTGCCGTACGTTGGTTCGAGATGCCGCCCAAGACTAGCGGGAAGGCCGCCAAGAAGGCTGGCAAGGCGCAGAAGAACATTTCGAAGGGCGACAAGAAGAAGAAGCGCAAGAGGAAGGAGAGCTATGCCATCTACATCTACAAGGTGCTGAAGCAGGTGCACCCTGACACGGGCATCTCGTCGAAGGCGATGAGCATCATGAACAGCTTCGTGAACGACATTTTCGAGCGCATTGCGGCCGAGGCTTCTCGCCTGGCGCACTACAACAAGCGCTCGACCATCACGTCCCGCGAGATCCAGACCGCTGTGCGGCTGTTGCTGCCTGGCGAGCTGGCCAAGCACGCCGTGAGCGAGGGCACGAAGGCGGTGACCAAGTACACGAGCTCCAAGTAAGGAGGTGGCTCTGGAATGGAAGGAAGGATGGAGAAGGCTCCTCCGTTGCGAGAGCGGCAAAACGGCCCTTTTCAGGGCCACCAACTTGCCTTTTGCGGGAAGGGCGGAATTGTTGTTGTTGTTTGTGTGGACGGCTGTGATGTATGTGTGCATTTTGATTGTGGGTGGGGGGGGCGCGTCAAAGCGTGTTGCGCGGGGTACGGCCACGAGGTTGGTCGCCGTGGCGTGGAATGGTGGCACGCCTCGTTGGCGTGGTTTTTGACCCATTGGTGTTGTTGGGGTGTGTGTGTTACCCGTCTGCGAGGGGGGACAGTGCGATCGGCGACTTTTGTGTCACCGTAACGACGGCCGTTTGCGGGTTTGTTTTTTTTGCACATCATACATGGCGAGGGTGAAATGTGAAGTGTTTTTGTTTGGTTTTTTTTGCCGCCCACTATTCCCTTTGCTGTACGCCGAGTTTGACAATGGTGCGACGTAACTGCAGCGTGGAGGTGTGTGAGTGACGTTGAAATGAACGTGCCATTAAGACGCATTGTTGTTGTATTGTACTGTACGTGTACGGCGACACGCACGATGATGTACCATTCGACTCTGATGTTTGATAGCCGTGTCTGACTGATTGCGTACGACGCACGCACACCGATGTCGTCATTCAAGATGCACGCTAGACGACGACGGCGGCGGCGGCGGTCGTTTGTTTGGCGAATGTCTGTACACGTGTTTGTCTGTGTCCATCCGGTATGTATTTGTTTGTTTGAAAGTGTTTTGTGTGTCGGTGACGTGGTCCGATCCGTCGCCCCCTGAGTAACTGTCGATCGGCGCGATAGACCGGCGTCACGCAACTGAACCCGAAGTCTTGGGCACACCCGTCATACTGTTGTACACCGTCGCGCTGAGAACGGTAACGAAAGGTTGACTTTGATCGGTCGGAATGTCTGGGCAGAACGTGAGGAATGAGGCAAGAGTGCAAGGAGGGGGGGCAAAAGAGAGAGGAAGGGAAAAAGGGGAGAAACGCATTCGTAGAGCAACGGAACGTTCCCGTGTCGGAGGCGTATTGGAGCCGCACTGAAATGCGTTTAACGGCGGCGCGGCTGCAAGTGTCTGCCGTGGTGAACGTTACCTTTGACGGCTGCATTGGGCTTTGCCTTTGCTTTTGCTTTCGCTTTCGCTTTCGCGTTCGCTTTCGCTTTCCCGGATGTACGTAACGTTTGTTGATATGGTTCTGAGGAAGAGTGTATGACAGTGCCGTGCCGTCCATGTTCGTGTGCCCTCCCATTGTGTGTATGCTATTGTCTGTGTACTTGAATGATGTATGTAGGTGTTAGTGGACATGTTTTACCAGTGGGGGGAAATGGATCGTCGATAGTTGCCGTCACTCTGTCACGGTCGAGATGACGCACCCTCCGTACAGAAAGGTGTCGAGAAAGTGAGTGTGTGTGTGTGTGTGTGTGTGTGTGTGTGTGTGTGCGTGCGTCCGTGAATTGGCAGTGTTTGGAGGTGGGCGTGCCCTGGATGTGGCTGTTCGTTAGGCGGTAGTGTTGTGTGGACAGGGGAGGGGCATGCGTAACGCTGCTGGCATGGCATTTCGGGAGATGGGAGGGGGCAAACGAGGAAACGAGGAGCGGCGGCCAAAGACGGGACGGGGAGGGGCGCGGGGTGTGGGTGGCTTGCGCCTGTGCTCGGCGTTGTGGTTTGTGCAAAAGAGGAGGAGAAAAACAATGTGAGTTGCCAGGGAGGGGAGCGGTGTTGTGTTGTGGTTGTCGTGGTGTAGCCGCAGACGCGGCTGTCAGTGAACGTGGCGAGACGGACGGATGCGCGGAGGGGCGGGGGCGGCGCATTTCGCCGGTGCCGTGCCGTGCCGTGCCGTGCCATGCCGTGCCATGCCTGAAAGCCGCGTGGTCGCTGTGTTGTTGGTGGCGTGGGGGCGAGGAGAGTACCGTACGGGTGTGCTTGTGCGCCGGAAATGGCACACTGCGCCCGCCCGTCTTGGAGGCTGATGGCTGTGGTGTGGAAATGGGGCGCGGTGATGTTGAAGCAGTTGAAGAACAGAAAAGAAACCAAGAAAACGGAAGGCGTGATGCGGCGGTGGTGGTGAGAGCGGGAAAAACAAAACAAAAAAAAAGAAGGAAAAACAACAAGAAACAAAAAAGAAAACAAAAAGTCTATCAATATTAAAATGTAAATGGAAATGGAAATGGACCCAGGCATAACCTCCCTGCACAAATAGCAGAGAGTCCGATGATAATAAAAATGTGCCAGAATGTTAACGTCCCTACAAAACAAACCCAACGATAATATTAATGAAAGAGTGAACCGTATGTAACATTGCAACAGACATAATGAAACCTGATAAATTGTATAAGGGCAGCAGCGTTGACCTTTGGCCCTGTATTCAGAATAAAAAGAGCCAAAGATCGTTACCCCAATGAAAAAGACACTGAAACACGTATGTAACATAGTAGCGATGGCGAGACATTGTAGCATCTGTGACCAGAGAGTTTGCGCTGGACTGCGCGAGTGTTGCGAGCGGTTCTCAGTCAGTCAGTCAGTCAGTCAGTAGTCGTCGCGTGCAGTACGCTAATAGTCGTCATGCAGAGCGGTCGGTCAGTAGTAGCAGCCGAGTGCGGTTGTTGTGATGTAGGCGGTCGGCAACACTGGTCAAGATGGTGAATAAGGTATACTGTTAATTAATATAATCATTAGATAATGAAAAATTGTATTTATTGTAATTATTCTCCAACAAGTTCCCCAATAATAATTTTTATTTCAAAAGCATTTTTCAAACATTTAATTTTTTATTGAACTAAAGAGTTCGTTGCACTTCACATTTCATTCCACTTCTTTGAAGAAAAATGTCACTAAAATCACAAAAAAAAAGAGAGAATATTATTATTTGCAATGCAGTTCCTCCAAGCGCTGCGCAACAACCAGAGCAGAAATGTGACATCCATTTATTCGGAGGTAAGACTTTAATTCTGATTGTTTTGCACAGGGCCAAAGACCGATATTTCGGTTTAATTGAAGTTTCTTGTCACTGAACGGACTTTTTTAAATGTTGTGTGAAGACTTTATATTTGAGTCAGATTGCGAATTTCACATTTTTGTTGCCATTTTCAATACCTCTCATTGTGGGCGAGGTTACAATTAGCGCAATGTCCATTAGCATCCGTAAATAACATTGTCCATTATTTTAAATTTTGCTGGGAGGTTACAACACACACACAAAAGAAAAAAAAACAAAAAAAAAATTGCATTTATATCCGCTCCTCAATTGTAGATACCCCTTACACAGCTGTGTGCAATGAATGAGTGCTGGCTGGTAATTAATTGCACTCCTTGGAGGGAAATGCCATAGGACGTAGTCTTTAAAAAGTGAATGTTTTTCGTTAAGAGACAAAAGTTACTTTAGAAAAACAGTAATAGTGGGGCTTTTGTTGTTGAACAAAATAAGTACAATGAACATACGTTATCAGATTTGCGCAATGCAGCGTCACACCACCTTTTTGATTATAACACAATATACTATACATCGTCCCGAACCGTGACCAGAGTCGCGAGACGAGCAGAGCACGCCGCCGACGCCCGCTCAGTACAACCGTCCACCCGCTACTACTGTCGACCGACTACTACCTCTCCCGACTCGCGCTACAATATATATAACAACTGTTCCTGGCGACCCGGTGCGTGCCACTACTGTCGTCTGGCGCGGTCCAAGCGCCGACTAGCAGCGATAAAGAACTCTCTGGTCAGACAGAGATGCTGTCATGCCTCGCCATCGCTCTGGTAATGAATACATACGTGTTGCAGCGTGCGTACCACCGGAACACGCAGTGGCGGAGCCAAAGACTGTGTTGTCGAGGTCGAGTGCGAGTGGGAAGAGAGGCAGCGTCGGCACGGAGATGCAAGCGAGCGCGAGACGCACGGGGGCTGCGGCGTGGCGCGTTTGCGGTCGGCGCCTTTGGTGGCAACGGCCGGGACAAGCAGCGGTGTATGGTGTGGTGCGGGGCGGACAGGGGCGGCGGTGGACGGGGAGGAGGCGGCGCGACGACGGCATGGGGGCGAAAACGGGACGGGGGACGGGGGACGGCGGATGTTGAGAGGCGTCACGCGCGGACAGGACACAGACACAGAGACACACAGATTGGAAAGGGAGGGTGCGCGGTAGTAGTTGGGAATGTGCGTACCGTGCGGGATGGGAGTGGGCGAGGAACACGGTCGTGGCCCCTGTTTTGGGTGCGTGTGATGACGTCGGTGTGTTGTGGGAAGGGAAGGTGCTGTGGCGGCGGCGCGTAATGGGCGTAGGCCGAAAAGAGAAAGGAACGTGGGCAGTGTGTTGGCAAGCGTCGGTTCGACTGCGACGTTGATGGGCAGGGCAGGGCAAGGTTAATGGTGGTAGGAGTAGGCGTGTGGGCGCAAAAAATCTGCCGCTGCAGGCGGTGCCGTAACCGCCATGGCGGGAAGGAGAGAGGGCCAAAGAAAGAAAGAAAGAAGAAAAAAAAAAAAAAAAAAAAAAGGAGGGGGGGGGGGGGGGCGAAAGTGGAGAGGCGGTGGTGTGAGAAGGGCGGGGGCGGAAGGAAGGCAGGAAGGACAAGAGGCGAGGCGACGGCTTGCTTTGTGTATCGGTCGGTCTCTGGCTATGCTTCGTTTTCTGCAGCAGGGTCGGTGCGCGGCGTGGCTCGCGGCAGTGGGAACGCCTGGTGGCTGGACGGCCAGCAATGCGGTTGGATGGGCGGCCACAGCACCGCACCTGTGCCCGAGGAGGAGACGCTGGCGGCGGGCCCTGAGGTGAGGCCGGCTCGGCTGGGGCTGTGGATGTGTAGGTGTGGCGCCGCTGCTGCAACAACGAGTAAAACGCGAGAAGAAGGGATGGCGGTAGAGAGGAAAAAAAAAAATATAAAAGGTCGTGTTGTGTTGATGCGCAGGCAGACGCGTACAGAGAGACGAGCCCGGTCTGCAGCAGGGTGTGGCCGTGCCGAGTGCAGAGCAGCGGCGGCTCGGTTCGGTTCGGCCCGGCCCGGCGGGCCGCGCTGTTGTCGCGGACGTGAGCGCCCCCTGGCGGGTGGCCGGAGGCGGCGCGGCGTGTTGGACGTGTGGCTGGTGGCAGTGCACAATTTGCGAGTGGCTGGCGGTGTGGTGTGGCGGTTGGCGCGTCGGGCGGCGGAGAGGTATGTGTTGCGGGCGCCCTTTGCTGCGCTGCGTCGTTGCGTGTGCCGTACAGGGCGGGCGCTTGTCGACTGTGTGGCGAATTGGCGTGAAACGGCTGCCGAGAGGTGTGTGGTAGCGAGCCGGTCGGTGGTGTCAGTGCGAAGGGGAATGTGCGTGCGTTTGGCGGTTTCGGTGTGCTTTTTGCGGCGTGAGAGTGGGAATTAGTGGGGCCGGCTGTTGTGTTGGTTCCTTGTGTCTTGTGTCGCGTAGCGTGATGGCAACGTGGAAGGACGCCGGTTTCGTTTCGAGCCTTGCGTGTGGTTGTCGACGTTGACTGGTTGGCGTGTGCCGATGCACGTGCATGTGTGGGTCGCGAGTGCGTTTTTGGCTGGCTGTGTGTGTGTGTGTGTGTGTGTTTTGGGGGGGGGGAAGGGGGAGGCGGTGGTGAAAGTGCAGTCGTTGCCACGGGCGTCGTCGGGTGGGGCTGGCTGGGGCTGTGCGTCGTGGCGGAAAGGTGGTAGGTTGCGGGAAGCGAGCCCGTCGTTGACGGTGTCGCGTGAGTTGTGAATCGAGTGGGGCGCGGGGCGCGGGACAGGAGCAGCGTGCCGCTGCGTCGTGGTCGTCAGCAGAGGCTGTGCGTGTGCTTGTCCTTTTTGTGGGCGGTTCGTGCGAGGCGTTTTTGTTTTGTGTTGCCCTAGTTGTTAGTTTATTTTGTTTGTGTTTGTTATTTTGAGACGACGACTGGTTGGTGGCGTGCGCGCGAAGTGGCGGTGTGCGCTTCCCGTGTCGTTTGTGTTGTTTGGTTTTTTTGTTTTTGTGTGTTTTTTTTTGCACTGGGCCCCGGTGGGTGGGTGCGTGTGTGTCGATTGCCGGCTGGCGAAAGGTGCGCCATCGGCGGGGTGGGTCGCCGGCACAAGTAGAGGCGGCGGCGTTGTTGCTGTTGTTGTGTGGTGTTTGTTTTGTTCGGCTGTGTCGGCGAGCTGTGTTGCGGTGCGTGTGAATGGTGGTGCAAAAGTGCTGGCGTTGGGGCTGCGACTGCGACGGCGGCGAGCCGCGGGCGCGCCATTGATAGTGATGTTGTGAACAGCGGCTGTGTACGGTAGTGGTGTTGTTGTAGCACGACGTGCATCCGGGCCGGCGCGGAAAGCGCAGTTGCGGGCGGTTGCCCTTCGGTGCCAGCCCATGTCGCGTGAGCGGCGGGTTGCTCTGTGTGTCGACACGTGGTGCTCTGGGTTGTTGTGTGGTGCCCTTTGGCCGGTGGGGGTGGTTCGCGTGTGTCTCGTTCGCGCTCGGTGTCTGGTCGTGGTCGTGCTGCTCCCCCGTCTGTCGGCGGTTTCCGACGTCGTCTGTACGTTTTTGTTCGTTTGCGGCGTGCCTGCCGACGTCGTCCCGTCGCGACCTTTCAACCGAAAGTGTGGCGCCCGAAGGTGAACGAACGTAACCCTGACCTCGGCGCTTTACGCTGAGCCGAGCGAACCGAACCTAACCTGTGGTGTGGCGAGGTGAGCTCAGCCTGTGAGCCCCTAACGTCTACGTAAGGTAAGCTGTCCGGCTCACGCCTCACGTTTGAACGCTTTTTTAACCTACGTTTGACGCTTCTTAACCTAGCACTGACCCCTTAACCTAACGTGTAACCTAACCTAACCTAACCTAACCTAACCTCTGACGCCTGACGTGTTTGAATGCTTAACCTAAGTTTGACGCTTAACCTAACCCAAGTCCCCTTAACCTAACCCACGTCCACCTAACCTAACCTAACCTAACGTAGACGTGTAAACGTAATGTGTAACGCGTAACGTGTAAGGTCGGCTGTCGTGTGTGCTTGACGGCAGATTGGGTTGGTCTGTAGATTCGGATTGCGGTTTGCCTCGGTCGAGGGGTTGGGTCGGAAGCGGCGAGGGGCGGCGGCGCCTGTTGCGCAGGCGGCGTCCGTTTGCGGCGGGCAATTGTTGAGAAACGGCTGTGAATGTTGGCGGGCGAGAGGAGGAGGACGGCGCGCGATGTGGCCCGACGGCTGCGGGCCGATCGGGAAACGGCGGGAGGGCGACGGAAGGCGATGGGGCGGCGGAGGCGCGTTTGCACGGCCGTCATCGCCGCACGCCTCGGCTTGTGTGGCTGTGGCGCCGGCCGCGCTGGCCGGGCTGCCGCGGCGAC
>NW_025725649.1:20000-22500 GCF_021461395.2 Schistocerca americana | reverse complement strand
ATTGCCGGCGGGAGACAACACGCGCCACCTACGGTGGCCGGCAGCTCCAACGCCAGCGCCACAGAAGGACAAAAGCCCCACTTGGGTGCCGAAGCGAACTCTCCCAGCACAGCGCACGCGCCAACACGTCCGCACAGCTGCGATACAATCCACCTGCGAGAACCGCAGAGGCGACCGAGCAGCAGACGGCGTCGCGGCGCCGAGCGCCGGGCGGCGGCGCATCCTCAGCGCACACAGTCCTCAATCGGACCAGCACACTGCAGATGTCCACCGCGCTTCGCACCGGGCCCGCGAGGACCTACTTTGGCCGCACGGCGCCGCGTGCAGGGTGCGCCGGCGCGCAGCTGCGCCGCCTGCCGCCTCCGTCGGCCGGCGCGCCTGCCACTGGCCGCCCCCACCAGCCGGCTGTAGCGCGTGCGCCCACGCACCGCGCGGCCAGCACGCCGGAAGGCCCCCCCTCACCGGCCGGGGACGGTCCCACCCAGCCACCGCCGCGTATCGCTTCACACCCACATGCCATTCACGTTCGTGGGCATGGTGGGTATCGCTGAAACAACCGGTTGGTAGCTCAACCGATCGTCGCCATCACTGATTCACCTCTAGCGAGAACAACCGCACCACAACGGTTTACCAGTTCTTCATTTGCGTAACGTCACCAGCAAACGTAGACGTCCATCGCCATTTGCAAATTCAACGATTGTTGCATGCCTGTGTCAGGTGTCACGACACACTATGTCTGCCCACATACACGCAACAACATGTGCACGCTTCGCGAACACGTGGAAGGTGGCCCCCGTACGTATGCGATGTCCATTGCGCGAACGACTGTCAACCGGCCTCTGTCGCATGTCGCAGATGTGGAACGCAGTGCACCATGCTATCACGGTGTGTGAGAAGAGACGACTACGTCTGACAACACGCGCCACTACATCAACAGACGGCTCATGCTGATCGCCATCCACGGCATACCATACTGCAATCCAGCTCTTATAGGGAGACGACACGTAGCTGAGTGCACAATATTTGGACCGTATGGTTCGCCGTTGTTGGCGCAGTCGTGGTACGGTCACACATGTACCACGATGTATCATTCAGTACATGAGGACCAATGTGCGGTACAGTGTGTGATTTGGACGTACAACATCAGCGGACAGTTGCCACAAGCCGTACCACAACGTAGGCTGTGCTTCGCCATGCGAATGCCAATGAACAACTGCGAAGGGCATTGAGCATGTACGTCCTGCCGCCATCCGCATTACAGTGTATAGCTGCAAGGTGTTTAACATGAAGCGATACTCTGGGGACCGGGCAGTGCGAGTAGCAAACTATATTGCGGGGGTTGCAGTTAGGCAACACTACACTAATTTAACGCGTCGTATGACAATTACAGAGCAGGTTAAGGCCCAACGTGTGTTGGGTTAAGGCCCAACGTGTGTTGGGTTAAGGCCCAACGTGTGTTGGGTTAAGGCCCAACGTGTGTTGGGTTAAGGCCCAACGTGTGTTGGGTTAAGGCCCAACGTGTGTTGGGTTAAGGCCCAACGTGTGTTGGGTTAAGGCCCAACGTGTGTTGGGTTAAGGCCCAACGTGTGTTGGGTTAAGGCCCAACGTGTGTTGGGTTAAGGCCCAACGTGTGTTGGGTTAAGGCCCAACGTGTGTTGGGTTAAGGCCCAACGTGTGTTGGGTTAAGGCCCAACGTGTGTTGGGTTAAGGCCCAACGTGTGTTGGGTTAAGGCCCAACGTGTGTTGGGTTAAGGCCCAACGTGTGTTGGGTTAAGGCCCAACGTGTGTTGGGTTAAGGCCCAACGTGTGTTGGGTTAAGGCCCAACGTGTGTTGGGTTAAGGCCCAACGTGTGTTGGGTTAAGGCCCAACGTGTGTTGGGTTAAGGCCCAACGTGTGTTGGGTTAAGGCCCAACGTGTGTTGGGTTAAGGCCCAACGTGTGTTGGGTTAAGGCCCAACGTGTGTTGGGTTAAGGCGCAACATAGGTTAGGTTAAGGCGCAACATAGGTTAGGTTAAGGCGCAACATAGGTTAGGTTAAGGCGCAACATAGGTTAGGTTAAGGCGCAACATAGGTTAGGTTAAGGCGCAACATAGGTTAGGTTACGGCGCAACATAGGTTAGGTTAAGGCGCAACATAGGTTAGGTTAAGGCGCAACATAGGTTAGGTTACGGCGCAACATAGGTTAGGTTAAGGCGCAACATAGGTTAGGTTAAGGCGCAACATAGGTTAGGTTAAGGCGCAACATAGGTTAGGTTAAGGCGCAACATAGGTTAGGTTAAGGCGCAACATAGGTTAGGTTACGGCGCAACATAGGTTAGGTTAAGGCGCAACATAGGTTAGGTTAAGGCGCAACATAGGTTAGGTTAAGGCGCAACATAGGTTAGGTTATGGCGCAACATAGGTTAGGTTACGGCGCAACATAGGTTAGGTTAAGGCGCAACATAGGTTAGGTTAAGGCGCAACATAGGTTAGGTTAAGGCGCAACATAGGTTAGGTTAA
>NW_025725649.1:2500-15000 GCF_021461395.2 Schistocerca americana | reverse complement strand
GGCCGGTTACGAACTGCCGCGTATTGGAGACCCAGCAGTGCTGCCCTGGTGTTCGGGCAGACTCATGTAGCGCAGCGCCGTCGACCGACGAGTGCAGGCGGTCGGCCCAACACCGGCCCAACTGGTAACTGGACTTTATAACTTCCCCCTGCCATTGCAGGGCGTGGTCCAGTTGGTGAATTTCTCGCTGGATTAAGTCCTGGGAAGAATCGTCCGCTGCCGCACCCAGTCCCTGCATCTTCGCCAATCTTCTCCTACGAAGAAGAGGGCCCAGCCAGCGGGCTGCAGGCACCCCCAAGCCCCCATGAGAGATGGGGGCGTGGAAGTAACCGACCGGCGTATCTGCTGGCAGGTGCAGCCAAGATCGAACAGCTGCACGAACACAGACGTCAAGGGAAGAGAGGGCCCCAAGACGAGACCTCCCCAGGGCGAGGCCATGGAAAATACCCGGGAGGATAACAGAGCGAAGGGCAAAAAGCCGCTGCTGAGGTTTGAGTGGTGCACGCTTGATGATGTCCATCTGCTTCTCGACCTCCCGCCGGGGATGGAAAAGACTGCGTCCGCACGTGGAAAATTGCAGGCCTAGATACTTGAAAGTATCTCCCATCGCCAGTGCTGGGATGTTGTTCCCCCCAGCACGAAAGATGACAGTCTCGTCGACCTTGGTTTTCTTCTCCCGGCCTGATGAGACAAGGGCGAGAGAAAAACACTTCCGTGGGTTGACCTCGAGCCCGAGATCCCCCAGGGCCGACGTGGCGATGGTGAGAAGTTCCTGCAATCCATCACGAGTCTCGGCGAACAGCAGGAGGTCATCGGCGAATGCAGCCGCATTTACCCGCCGTCCAAGAATGCGTGCACCAATATGAGCAGGCAGACGAGACAAGAGAATGTCAGTGGACATGTTGAAGAGGATAGGAGACAGCGGGTCACCCTGCCGAACACCCCTCGAAGGCCGCACTAGACCTGACGACTTCCCATCCGCGCAGATAACCGTCGATCCCGCCTCATAGCATCCCTGGATGTAGTCAACGAACTCGACCGGCAAACCATGGGCCCTTAGCACCGGGCCAAGGGCAGCATGGGCAAGCGAGTCGAAGGCCTTTGATACATCCAGAGATGCCAAGTACAGCGAGCCGGAAGCTCGGCACGCCTGAGTCATCGCCAGATCCAGAAGAAAGGTGTTGTGAAGCATCCCATCCTGAGGGATGAAAGCCCGCTGGCGATCGTCCAACACACAGTAGCGCATCAGGCGGCCAACCAGGACCTTGTGAAAGGCTCTGGTCAGCACCGAGCACACTGTGATCGGACGAAAGTCAGCAGGGGATGCTGCGGCGGTCTTCTTGGGCAGCAGGGTTGTTCTGGCCTGAAGGAGTCGGGAAGGAAGGGAACGGGAAAGGAGGAGGAAATTAAGGATCTTGAGGAGAACCTCCCGGGGAAGGCGACGCAGTTGTGTCGGCGTGAGGCCGTCAGGACCTGCAGCAGAATTGCGAGGTGGGAGAGCAGCGGTGGCTTCTTCTGCAGAAATGGGAGCCCAGAGGTCACTGAAGGGCACCCTCTTCGAGAATGGCAGCAGCTCATCGGACAGACCCTCCCCACGCGGAGGTCGAGACCTGACACGTGGTGGAGAGAAGAGGTCTGTCCAAAACTCAATCAGCCCTGGGATGGATGGTGGCTGATGCAAGAGTGTGCCATCGAGAAGTCCGTTGATACAGCGTGCTCCGTTCTTCTTGAAAGCACGCTGGACCACCGCATACTCCCATCTCCTGCGTGCACGCTTCCGCTCTGGGGGCTGTTGGGTCCGCACACTCGCAGCTTGGTGGACGGCTGGCTCCCTGCTGCCTACTTCATCAAGAACAGACAGCAACATAGCCTGGATTGTTTCACGGCTAGTGGTGGGACCCAGAGCCACGAGATCATCAAGCGAGCGGAATCGGCGGTCTGATTGGGGGAGTTCTACTAGAAATGACCAGATGGCTAGGTCAACATCTTCCCCTCGAGGTGGAGACTGTGGCAAAGAATGACTGACTGCAGGCTCGCTAGGAGGAGGACCCTGAAGGCCGCGATCCATGCCAGCGAGCTCGGTGACAAACTTCGCCACCATGTCTCTGTAGGGCTGCGCTCTACGCTGACATTTAATTGATTCCAGCGTACGCTCGGGGAAGGCCTTTGCAAGTTCCTGGTTTAAAAATCTGCAACCCTGGGTGGCAAGAGTCGCTTCTGCATGGGCCAAACGCAGGAGCTCTTCTTGGGACCACCTGGCCTTCTTCCTCTCGGTCTTGATCTCAGCATTAACAGCAGTCGGATGGGCGCGACGCCGATGGACACCAAGTCCGGTCTTGGTGGAGAAGGAGTCATAGTTACTCCCGCCGTTTACCCGCGCTTGCATGAATTTCTTCACGTTGACATTCAGAGCACTGGGCAGAAATCACATTGCGTCAACACCCGCTAGGGCCATCGCAATGCTTTGTTTTAATTAGACAGTCGGATTCCCCCAGTCCGTGCCAGTTCTGAGTTGATCGTTGAATGGCGGCCGAAGAGAATCCGCGCACCCGCGCGCCCCCGGAGGAGCACGCTAAGGCGGACGCGGCCTCGCAGCAAGGAAGATCCGTGGGAGGCCAAGGCACGGGACCGAGCTCGGATCCTGCACGCAGGTTGAAGCACCGGGGCGCGAACGCCGCGCAGGCGCGCGCATCCTGCACCGCCGGCCAGCACGAGGCCAACCAACGGCGAGAGCAGACCACGCCCGCGCTAAACGCCCGCACTTACCGGCACCCCTACGGCACTCACCTCGCCCAGGCCCGGCACGTTAGCGCTGACCCACTTCCCGACCAAGCCCGACACGCCCCGATCCTCAGAGCCAATCCTTATCCCGAAGTTACGGATCCAATTTGCCGACTTCCCTTACCTACATTATTCTATCGACTAGAGGCTCTTCACCTTGGAGACCTGCTGCGGATATGGGTACGAACCGGCGCGACACCTCCACGTGGCCCTCTCCCGGATTTTCAAGGTCCGAGGGGAAGATCGGGACACCGCCGCAACTGCGGTGCTCTTCGCGTTCCAAACCCTATCTCCCTGCTAGAGGATTCCAGGGAACTCGAACGCTCATGCAGAAAAGAAAACTCTTCCCCGATCTCCCGACGGCGTCTCCGGGTCCTTTTGGGTTACCCCGACGAGCATCTCTAAAAGAGGGGCCCGACTTGTATCGGTTCCGCTGCCGGGTTCCGGAATAGGAACCGGATTCCCTTTCGCCCAACGGGGGCCAGCACAAAGTGCATCATGCTATGACGGCCCCCATCAACATCGGATTTCTCCTAGGGCTTAGGATCGACTGACTCGTGTGCAACGGCTGTTCACACGAAACCCTTCTCCGCGTCAGCCCTCCAGGGCCTCGCTGGAGTATTTGCTACTACCACCAAGATCTGCACCGACGGCGGCTCCAGGCAGGCTCACGCCCAGACCCTTCTGCGCCCACCGCCGCGACCCTCCTACTCGTCAGGGCTTCGCGGCCGGCCGCAAGGACCGGCCATGACTGCCAGACTGACGGCCGAGTATAGGCACGACGCTTCAGCGCCATCCATTTTCAGGGCTAGTTGCTTCGGCAGGTGAGTTGTTACACACTCCTTAGCGGATTCCGACTTCCATGGCCACCGTCCTGCTGTCTTAAGCAACCAACGCCTTTCATGGTTTCCCATGAGCGTCGATTCGGGCGCCTTAACTCGGCGTTTGGTTCATCCCACAGCGCCAGTTCTGCTTACCAAAAGTGGCCCACTTGGCACTCCGATCCGAGTCGTTTGCTCGCGGCTTCAGCATATCAAGCAAGCCGGAGATCTCACCCATTTAAAGTTTGAGAATAGGTTGAGGTCGTTTCGGCCCCAAGGCCTCTAATCATTCGCTTTACCGGATGAGACTCGTACGAGCACCAGCTATCCTGAGGGAAACTTCGGAGGGAACCAGCTACTAGATGGTTCGATTAGTCTTTCGCCCCTATACCCAGCTCCGACGATCGATTTGCACGTCAGAATCGCTACGGACCTCCATCAGGGTTTCCCCTGACTTCGTCCTGGCCAGGCATAGTTCACCATCTTTCGGGTCCCAACGTGTACGCTCTAGGTGCGCCTCACCTCGCAATGAGGACGAGACGCCCCGGGAGTGCGGAGGCCGCCGCCCCGTGAAGGGCGGGGAAGCCCCATCCTCCCTCGGCCCGCGCAAGGCGAGACCTTCACTTTCATTACGCCTTTAGGTTTCGTACAGCCCAATGACTCGCGCACATGTTAGACTCCTTGGTCCGTGTTTCAAGACGGGTCGTGAAATTGTCCAAAGCTGAAGCGCCGCTGACGGGAGCGATTATTCCGCCCGAGAGCATCCCGAGCCAACAGCGGCGCGGGTCCGGGGCCGGGCCAGGTAGGTCCGTCATCCGGGAAGAACCGCGCGCGCTTGCCGGGAGCCCGAGCGCCCAAAGGGGCGAATCGACTCCTCCAGATATACCGCCGGGCAGCCAGCCAGGACACCGGGGCTCTGCCCAACAGACGCGAACCGAGGCCCGCGGAAGGACAGGCTGCGCACCCGGGCCGTAGGCCGGCACCCAGCGGGTCGCGACGTCCTACTAGGGGAGAAGTGCGGCCCACCGCACACCGGAACGGCCCCACCCCGCGGCGAGTGGAAAGGCAACCGGACACGACCCCGCCGCGGATTGCTCCGCGCGGGCGGCCGGCCCCATCTGCCGAGGGCGGAGGCCAGTGGCCGGATGGGCGTGAATCTCACCCGTTCGACCTTTCGGACTTCTCACGTTTACCCCAGAACGGTTTCACGTACTTTTGAACTCTCTCTTCAAAGTTCTTTTCAACTTTCCCTCACGGTACTTGTTCGCTATCGGTCTCGTGGTCATATTTAGTCTCAGATGGAGTTTACCACCCACTTGGAGCTGCACTCTCAAGCAACCCGACTCGAAGGAGAGGTCCCGCCGACGCTCGCACCGGCCGCTACGGGCCTGGCACCCTCTACGGGCCGTGGCCTCATTCAAGTTGGACTTGGGCTCGGCGCGAGGCGTCGGGGTAGTGGACCCTCCCAAACACCACATGCCACGACAGGCGGCAGCCTGCGGGGTTCGGTGCTGGACTCTTCCCTGTTCGCTCGCCGCTACTGGGGGAATCCTTGTTAGTTTCTTTTCCTCCGCTTAGTAATATGCTTAAATTCAGCGGGTAGTCTCGCCTGCTCTGAGGTCGTTGTACGAGGTGTCGCACGCCACACCGCCAGCCGGCTGTGCACGCTACCGAGTAAGTACCGGTATGCGAACCGCCAGGCGACGGGCGCGCATCGCACGTTTAAGGAGGCGCGGCCGGCCCCACAGGCGGCCGCGACGCTCCCAGGTCTGCGAAGCGGGGCAAACGCCGCGCGCTTCAGTATACGTAGCCGACCCTCAGCCAGACGTGGCCCGGGAACGGAATCCATGGACCGCAATGTGCGTTCGAAACGTCGATGTTCATGTGTCCTGCAGTTCACATGTCGACGCGCAATTTGCTGCGTTCTTCATCGACCCACGAGCCGAGTGATCCACCGTCCTGGGTGATCTTTTCTTAGTTTACACTGTCTCTTTCAAGACAGTTGCATAGGCGGGACGTAGGCGTGTGGCGGCCCCTGTTCAAGCGTTCTGTGTCCAACGGCCTCACGGCCGATGGGCGTCGTACGGCTCCACACCGGAGCGGACAGGCAGTCGGGCGAAAGTCATTCAAAACCGGCGCCAGGCGCCAGGTGCCGCAGGCCAGCCGCTCCAGCGCTTCAGCGCTCGTACCACACAACATTGGCGTTAGTTTTGAGAAGCACGCGTGGTTCCGCACGCGGCGCACGGCTACTGCGAGCCGTACAGGTAGCGTGTTGCGCGACACGACACGCACATCGAAAGACATGCAGTCTAGTCGGTAATGATCCTTCCGCAGGTTCACCTACGGAAACCTTGTTACGACTTTTACTTCCTCTAAATGATCAAGTTTGGTCATCTTTCCGGTAGCATCGGCAACGACAGAGTCAATGCCGCGTACCAGTCCGAAGACCTCACTAAATCATTCAATCGGTAGTAGCGACGGGCGGTGTGTACAAAGGGCAGGGACGTAATCAACGCGAGCTTATGACTCGCGCTTACTGGGAATTCCTCGTTCATGGGGAACAATTGCAAGCCCCAATCCCTAGCACGAAGGAGGTTCAGCGGGTTACCCCGACCTTTCGGCCTAGGAAGACACGCTGATTCCTTCAGTGTAGCGCGCGTGCGGCCCAGAACATCTAAGGGCATCACAGACCTGTTATTGCTCAATCTCGTGCGGCTAGAAGCCGCCTGTCCCTCTAAGAAGAAAAGTAATCGCTGACAGCACGAAGGATGTCACGCGACTAGTTAGCAGGCTAGAGTCTCGTTCGTTATCGGAATTAACCAGACAAATCGCTCCACCAACTAAGAACGGCCATGCACCACCACCCACCGAATCAAGAAAGAGCTATCAATCTGTCAATCCTTCCGGTGTCCGGGCCTGGTGAGGTTTCCCGTGTTGAGTCAAATTAAGCCGCAGGCTCCACTCCTGGTGGTGCCCTTCCGTCAATTTCTTTAAGTTTCAGCTTTGCAACCATACTTCCCCCGGAACCCAAAAGCTTTGGTTTCCCGGAGGCTGCCCGCCGAGTCATCGGAGGAACTGCGGCGGATCGCTGGCTGGCATCGTTTATGGTTAGAACTAGGGCGGTATCTGATCGCCTTCGAACCTCTAACTTTCGTTCTTGATTAATGAAAACATACTTGGCAAATGCTTTCGCTTCTGTTCGTCTTGCGACGATCCAAGAATTTCACCTCTAACGTCGCAATACGAATGCCCCCGCCTGTCCCTATTAATCATTACCTCGGGTTCCGAAAACCAACAAAATAGAACCGAGGTCCTATTCCATTATTCCATGCACACAGTATTCAGGCGGGCTTGCCTGCTTTAAGCACTCTAATTTGTTCAAAGTAAACGTGCCGGCCCACCGAGACACTCACTCAAGAGCACCCTGGTAGGATTGCAACGGGGTCCGCCTCGGGACGCACGAGCACGCACGAGGCGCGTCGCACGCCTTCAGCTCGCCCCACCGGCAGGACGTCCCACGATACATGCCAGTTAAACACCGACGGGCGGTGAACCAACAGCGTGGGACACAAATCCAACTACGAGCTTTTTAACCGCAACAACTTTAATATACGCTATTGGAGCTGGAATTACCGCGGCTGCTGGCACCAGACTTGCCCTCCAATAGATACTCGTTAAAGGATTTAAAGTGTACTCATTCCGATTACGGGGCCTCGGATGAGTCCCGTATCGTTATTTTTCGTCACTACCTCCCCGTGCCGGGAGTGGGTAATTTGCGCGCCTGCTGCCTTCCTTGGATGTGGTAGCCGTTTCTCAGGCTCCCTCTCCGGAATCGAACCCTGATTCCCCGTTACCCGTTACAACCATGGTAGGCGCAGAACCTACCATCGACAGTTGATAAGGCAGACATTTGAAAGATGCGTCGCCGGTACGAGGACCGTGCGATCAGCCCAAAGTTATTCAGAGTCACCAAGGCAAACGGACCGGACGAGCCGACCGATTGGTTTTGATCTAATAAAAGCGTCCCTTCCATCTCTGGTCGGGACTCTGTTTGCATGTATTAGCTCTAGAATTACCACAGTTATCCAAGTAACGTGGGTACGATCTAAGGAACCATAACTGATTTAATGAGCCATTCGCGGTTTCACCTTAATGCGGCTTGTACTGAGACATGCATGGCTTAATCTTTGAGACAAGCATATGACTACTGGCAGGATCAACCAGGGAGCTGCGTCAACTAGAGCTGAGCAGCCGGCCGCCCGGGAGTGTGTCCCGGGGGCCCGCGCGAACACGCAAGCGTCCGCTCAATTATTCTGCAAACAGGAGGAGGCTGAGCTCCCCTGCACAATACACCTCGAAACCCTCTCAGGTCCCGGCGGCGCGCAGCGCCGTCCTAAGTACTTGGTCGGGTTCGAGAGAGGCGCAATCGCCCGGAGTTTGGCGAGTAGACGCTTTAGGTGCGACCACCCGTGCTCCCAACTGAGCTTGCCGCTGCCGACAGAGGCCCGGGAGCGTGCTGTCGTGGCATTGCCGGCGGGAGACAACACGCGCCACCTACGGTGGCCGGCAGCTCCAACGCCAGCGCCACAGAAGGACAAAAGCCCCACTTGGGTGCCGAAGCGAACTCTCCCAGCACAGCGCACGCGCCAACACGTCCGCACAGCTGCGATACAATCCACCTGCGAGAACCGCAGAGGCGACCGAGCAGCAGACGGCGTCGCGGCGCCGAGCGCCGGGCGGCGGCGCATCCTCAGCGCACACAGTCCTCAATCGGACCAGCACACTGCAGATGTCCACCGCGCTTCGCACCGGGCCCGCGAGGACCTACTTTGGCCGCACGGCGCCGCGTGCAGGGTGCGCCGGCGCGCAGCTGCGCCGCCTGCCGCCTCCGTCGGCCGGCGCGCCTGCCACTGGCCGCCCCCACCAGCCGGCTGTAGCGCGTGCGCCCACGCACCGCGCGGCCAGCACGCCGGAAGGCCCCCCCTCACCGGCCGGGGACGGTCCCACCCAGCCACCGCCGCGTATCGCTTCACACCCACATGCCATTCACGTTCGTGGGCATGGTGGGTATCGCTGAAACAACCGGTTGGTAGCTCAACCGATCGTCGCCATCACTGATTCACCTCTAGCGAGAACAACCGCACCACAACGGTTTACCAGTTCTTCATTTGCGTAACGTCACCAGCAAACGTAGACGTCCATCGCCATTTGCAAATTCAACGATTGTTGCATGCCTGTGTCAGGTGTCACGACACACTATGTCTGCCCACATACACGCAACAACATGTGCACGCTTCGCGAACACGTGGAAGGTGGCCCCCGTACGTATGCGATGTCCATTGCGCGAACGACTGTCAACCGGCCTCTGTCGCATGTCGCAGATGTGGAACGCAGTGCACCATGCTATCACGGTGTGTGAGAAGAGACGACTACGTCTGACAACACGCGCCACTACATCAACAGACGGCTCATGCTGATCGCCATCCACGGCATACCATACTGCAATCCAGCTCTTATAGGGAGACGACACGTAGCTGAGTGCACAATATTTGGACCGTATGGTTCGCCGTTGTTGGCGCAGTCGTGGTACGGTCACACATGTACCACGATGTATCATTCAGTACATGAGGACCAATGTGCGGTACAGTGTGTGATTTGGACGTACAACATCAGCGGACAGTTGCCACAAGCCGTACCACAACGTAGGCTGTGCTTCGCCATGCGAATGCCAATGAACAACTGCGAAGGGCATTGAGCATGTACGTCCTGCCGCCATCCGCATTACAGTGTATAGCTGCAAGGTGTTTAACATGAAGCGATACTCTGGGGACCGGGCAGTGCGAGTAGCAAACTATATTGCGGGGGTTGCAGTTAGGCAACACTACACTAATTTAACGCGTCGTATGACAATTACAGAGCAGGTTAAGGCCCAACGTGTGTTGGGTTAAGGCCCAACGTGTGTTGGGTTAAGGCCCAACGTGTGTTGGGTTAAGGCCCAACGTGTGTTGGGTTAAGGCCCAACGTGTGTTGGGTTAAGGCCCAACGTGTGTTGGGTTAAGGCCCAACGTGTGTTGGGTTAAGGCCCAACGTGTGTTGGGTTAAGGCCCAACGTGTGTTGGGTTAAGGCCCAACGTGTGTTGGGTTAAGGCCCAACGTGTGTTGGGTTAAGGCCCAACGTGTGTTGGGTTAAGGCCCAACGTGTGTTGGGTTAAGGCCCAACGTGTGTTGGGTTAAGGCCCAACGTGTGTTGGGTTAAGGCCCAACGTGTGTTGGGTTAAGGCCCAACGTGTGTTGGGTTAAGGCCCAACGTGTGTTGGGTTAAGGCCCAACGTGTGTTGGGTTAAGGCCCAACGTGTGTTGGGTTAAGGCGCAACATAGGTTAGGTTAAGGCGCAACATAGGTTAGGTTAAGGCGCAACATAGGTTAGGTTAAGGCGCAACATAGGTTAGGTTAAGGCGCAACATAGGTTAGGTTAAGGCGCAACATAGGTTAGGTTACGGCGCAACATAGGTTAGGTTAAGGCGCAACATAGGTTAGGTTACGGCGCAACATAGGTTAGGTTAAGGCGCAACATAGGTTAGGTTAAGGCGCAACATAGGTTAGGTTAAGGCGCAACATAGGTTAGGTTAAGGCGCAACATAGGTTAGGTTAAGGCGCAACATAGGTTAGGTTAAGGCGCAACATAGGTTAGGTTAAGGCGCAACATAGGTTAGGTTAAGGCGCAACATAGGTTAGGTTACGGCGCAACATAGGTTAGGTTAAGGCGCAACATAGGTTAGGTTAAGGCGCAACATAGGTTAGGTTAAGGCGCAACATAGGTTAGGTTATGGCGCAACATAGGTTAGGTTACGGCGCAACATAGGTTAGGTTACGGCGCAACATAGGTTAGGTTAAGGCGCAACATAGGTTAGGTTAAGGCGCAACATAGGTTAGGTTAAGGCGCAACATAGGTTAGGTTAAGGCGCAACATAGGTTAGGTTAAGGCGCAACATAGGTTAGGTTAAGGCGCAACATAGGTTAGGTTAAGGCGCAACATAGGTTAGGTTAAGGCGCAACATGGGTTAGGTTAAGGCGCAACATGGGTTAGGTTAAGGCGCAACATGGGTTAGGTTAAGGCGCAACATGGGTTAGGTTAAGGCGCAACATGGGTTAGGTTAAGGCGCAACATGGGTTAGGTTAAGGCGCAACATGGGTTAGGTTAAGGCGCAACATGGGTTAGGTTAAGGCGCAACATGGGTTAGGTTAAGGCGCAACATGGGTTAGGTTAAGGCGCAACATGGGTTAGGTTAAGGCGCAACATGGGTTAGGTTAAGGCGCAACATGGGTTAGGTTAAGGTACAATATGGGTTAGGTTAAGGTACAATATGGGTTAGGTTAAGGTACAATATGGGTTAGGTTAAGGTACAATATGGGTTAGGTTAAGGTACAATATGGGTTAGGTTAAGGTACAATATGGGTTAGGTTAAGGTACAATATGGGTTAGGTTAAGGTACAATATGGGTTAGGTTAAGGTACAATATGGGTTAGGTTAAGGTACAATACGGGTTAGGTTAAGGTACAATACGGGTTAGGTTAAGGTACAATACGGGTTAGGTTAAGGTACAATACGGGTTAGGTTAAGGTACAATACGGGTTAGGTTAAGGTACAATACGGGTTAGGTTAAGGTACAATACGGGTTAGGTTAAGGCACTTGGGGGGGGGGGGGGCCCGGTTTGTTGATTGTGATTATCGTAAGTAAATGACTGCGGCATCATCTGATTTGCCACGTCAGGGTGCACCTTTGGCTCATAACAGGCGGCGCTCTGATTCCATGCTTGTGGCAGACCTGTGTCTTTCATTCCTGCCATTGTTTGTGTGGTGTGACAGGAGGCAGTATTGTGATGTTGGGTGCACCCCTGTCTGGGACATGTGTGGGTGTTGGTGGCTTAGCTGAGCAATGGTGGTTGTCGGAAGGGTGGGATATTCTGTTTTCCGAGTGGACCTCCCGGTCTGGTTATGATAGTGTGGATTGTCTAATGTGGCAGAGAGGATGCACTGGGTGTTGTTCCATGCTGGTGCTTACATATTGTCTGTGTGCCTGTTACAGGCAGAGAGTAGTGCGTGATAAGAGTGTCTGGCTGACGTGTGATTGTGAGCAGAGTCTTTCAGCATGTATACGGACAGGTCTATACATTATCTGTATTCTGATGGCTCTATCTATTACTAATCAGCGCCGTGTATACGTTTAATCCGGTTCCAGTCGAAACTATTGTATCTCTGTACATTAGTGACACGGCGAGCCCGCTATGTAGTTACTCGTCTCGGCAGCTTCCACCGGTGTATGGCAAATGATTATAAGGAATCAGTCTAGTCGTCAATACCGATAGTCTGACGTCACATGTCTGGGGTGGGGGACGCTGCGCCCTTCCGGTGGGTCATGGCCTAGGAAGACTCTTCCCACGCAGGGGGGCTTGGACTGTCATTGACTCTTCCGAGTAATATACTTGCCGTACGTTTTTGCGACTGCGAGTGCAACGCTCACCGGTACCGACATGGATGGAGCGCCTCCTAGCTGCCGCTGAGCATCTGCATTCGTACAGCGAGCAACGCGATCGCGTCTGTAGCTCGTACGTGGTACAGCTCGCAGCTCATGTATATGGACAGCGGGAATGTCGCATATTGGACATAACTCTTCATGAAACGCACGTTATAGGGGTGGATTGCACATTGCGAGTGCGAGCAAAGTCCGCCGTTCATCCGCTGGAGTTGCGAGTTGGGCGGTTGGGGTGGGGCACGAACGGGTGCAGGTGGAGTGATTGCCGGTCCACGACTTCGTGCGGCAGAGGCGCTGGCGTTGGGGTGGGGTCGAAAGAAGGGCACTGTGGGCCCATCGCTGTCTTAGTCGGCTTGGCGTCTCA
>NW_025725648.1:17500-22500 GCF_021461395.2 Schistocerca americana | reverse complement strand
GTTAGGTTAGGTTAGGTTAGGTTAGGTTAGGTTAGGTTAGGTTAGGTTAGGTTAGGTTAGGTTAGGTTAGGTTAGGTTAGGTTAGGTTAGGTTAGGTTAGGTTAGGTTAGGTTAGGTTAGGTTAGGTTAGGTTAGGTTAGGTTAGGTTAGGTTAGGTTAGGTTAGGTTAGGTTAGGTTAGGTTAGGTTAGGTTAGGTTAGGTTAGGTTAGGTTAGGTTAGGTTAGGTTAGGTTAGGTTAGGTTAGGTTAGGTTAGGTTAGGTTAGGTTAGGTTAGGTTAGGTTAGGTTAGGTTAGGTTAGGTTAGGTTAGGTTAGGTTAGGTTAGGTTAGGTTAGGTTAGGTTAGGTTAGGTTAGGTTAGGTTAGGTTAGGTTAGGTTAGGTTAGGTTAGGTTAGGTTAGGTTAGGTTAGGTTAGGTTAGGTTAGGTTAGGTTAGGTTAGGTTAGGTTAGGTTAGGTTAGGTTAGGTTAGGTTAGGTTAGGTTAGGTTAGGTTAGGTTAGGTTAGGTTAGGTTAGGTTAGGTTAGGTTAGGTTAGGTTAGGTTAGGTTAGGTTAGGTTAGGTTAGGTTAGGTTAGGTTAGGTTAGGTTAGGTTAGGTTAGGTTAGGTTAGGTTAGGTTAGGTTAGGTTAGGTTAGGTTAGGTTAGGTTAGGTTAGGTTAGGTTAGGTTAGGTTAGGTTAGGTTAGGTTAGGTTAGGTTAGGTTAGGTTAGGTTAGGTTAGGTTAGGTTAGGTTAGGTTAGGTTAGGTTAGGTTAGGTTAGGTTAGGTTAGGTTAGGTTAGGTTAGGTTAGGTTAGGTTAGGTTAGGTTAGGTTAGGTTAGGTTAGGTTAGGTTAGGTTAGGTTAGGTTAGGTTAGGTTAGGTTAGGTTAGGTTAGGTTAGGTTAGGTTAGGTTAGGTTAGGTTAGGTTAGGTTAGGTTAGGTTAGGTTAGGTTAGGTTAGGTTAGGTTAGGTTAGGTTAGGTTAGGTTAGGTTAGGTTAGGTTAGGTTAGGTTAGGTTAGGTTAGGTTAGGTTAGGTTAGGTTAGGTTAGGTTAGGTTAGGTTAGGTTAGGTTAGGTTAGGTTAGGTTAGGTTAGGTTAGGTTAGGTTAGGTTAGGTTAGGTTAGGTTAGGTTAGGTTAGGTTAGGTTAGGTTAGGTTAGGTTAGGTTAGGTTAGGTTAGGTTAGGTTAGGTTAGGTTAGGTTAGGTTAGGTTAGGTTAGGTTAGGTTAGGTTAGGTTAGGTTAGGTTAGGTTAGGTTAGGTTAGGTTAGGTTAGGTTAGGTTAGGTTAGGTTAGGTTAGGTTAGGTTAGGTTAGGTTAGGTTAGGTTAGGTTAGGTTAGGTTAGGTTAGGTTAGGTTAGGTTAGGTTAGGTTAGGTTAGGTTAGGTTAGGTTAGGTTAGGTTAGGTTAGGTTAGGTTAGGTTAGGTTAGGTTAGGTTAGGTTAGGTTAGGTTAGGTTAGGTTAGGTTAGGTTAGGTTAGGTTAGGTTAGGTTAGGTTAGGTTAGGTTAGGTTAGGTTAGGTTAGGTTAGGTTAGGTTAGGTTAGGTTAGGTTAGGTTAGGTTAGGTTAGGTTAGGTTAGGTTAGGTTAGGTTAGGTTAGGTTAGGTTAGGTTAGGTTAGGTTAGGTTAGGTTAGGTTAGGTTAGGTTAGGTTAGGTTAGGTTAGGTTAGGTTAGGTTAGGTTAGGTTAGGTTAGGTTAGGTTAGGTTAGGTTAGGTTAGGTTAGGTTAGGTTAGGTTAGGTTAGGTTAGGTTAGGTTAGGTTAGGTTAGGTTAGGTTAGGTTAGGTTAGGTTAGGTTAGGTTAGGTTAGGTTAGGTTAGGTTAGGTTAGGTTAGGTTAGGTTAGGTTAGGTTAGGTTAGGTTAGGTTAGGTTAGGTTAGGTTAGGTTAGGTTAGGTTAGGTTAGGTTAGGTTAGGTTAGGTTAGGTTAGGTTAGGTTAGGTTAGGTTAGGTTAGGTTAGGTTAGGTTAGGTTAGGTTAGGTTAGGTTAGGTTAGGTTAGGTTAGGTTAGGTTAGGTTAGGTTAGGTTAGGTTAGGTTAGGTTAGGTTAGGTTAGGTTAGGTTAGGTTAGGTTAGGTTAGGTTAGGTTAGGTTAGGTTAGGTTAGGTTAGGTTAGGTTAGGTTAGGTTAGGTTAGGTTAGGTTAGGTTAGGTTAGGTTAGGTTAGGTTAGGTTAGGTTAGGTTAGGTTAGGTTAGGTTAGGTTAGGTTAGGTTAGGTTAGGTTAGGTTAGGTTAGGTTAGGTTAGGTTAGGTTAGGTTAGGTTAGGTTAGGTTAGGTTAGGTTAGGTTAGGTTAGGTTAGGTTAGGTTAGGTTAGGTTAGGTTAGGTTAGGTTAGGTTAGGTTAGGTTAGGTTAGGTTAGGTTAGGTTAGGTTAGGTTAGGTTAGGTTAGGTTAGGTTAGGTTAGGTTAGGTTAGGTTAGGTTAGGTTAGGTTAGGTTAGGTTAGGTTAGGTTAGGTTAGGTTAGGTTAGGTTAGGTTAGGTTAGGTTAGGTTAGGTTAGGTTAGGTTAGGTTAGGTTAGGTTAGGTTAGGTTAGGTTAGGTTAGGTTAGGTTAGGTTAGGTTAGGTTAGGTTAGGTTAGGTTAGGTTAGGTTAGGTTAGGTTAGGTTAGGTTAGGTTAGGTTAGGTTAGGTTAGGTTAGGTTAGGTTAGGTTAGGTTAGGTTAGGTTAGGTTAGGTTAGGTTAGGTTAGGTTAGGTTAGGTTAGGTTAGGTTAGGTTAGGTTAGGTTAGGTTAGGTTAGGTTAGGTTAGGTTAGGTTAGGTTAGGTTAGGTTAGGTTAGGTTAGGTTAGGTTAGGTTAGGTTAGGTTAGGTTAGGTTAGGTTAGGTTAGGTTAGGTTAGGTTAGGTTAGGTTAGGTTAGGTTAGGTTAGGTTAGGTTAGGTTAGGTTAGGTTAGGTTAGGTTAGGTTAGGTTAGGTTAGGTTAGGTTAGGTTAGGTTAGGTTAGGTTAGGTTAGGTTAGGTTAGGTTAGGTTAGGTTAGGTTAGGTTAGGTTAGGTTAGGTTAGGTTAGGTTAGGTTAGGTTAGGTTAGGTTAGGTTAGGTTAGGTTAGGTTAGGTTAGGTTAGGTTAGGTTAGGTTAGGTTAGGTTAGGTTAGGTTAGGTTAGGTTAGGTTAGGTTAGGTTAGGTTAGGTTAGGTTAGGTTAGGTTAGGTTAGGTTAGGTTAGGTTAGGTTAGGTTAGGTTAGGTTAGGTTAGGTTAGGTTAGGTTAGGTTAGGTTAGGTTAGGTTAGGTTAGGTTAGGTTAGGTTAGGTTAGGTTAGGTTAGGTTAGGTTAGGTTAGGTTAGGTTAGGTTAGGTTAGGTTAGGTTAGGTTAGGTTAGGTTAGGTTAGGTTAGGTTAGGTTAGGTTAGGTTAGGTTAGGTTAGGTTAGGTTAGGTTAGGTTAGGTTAGGTTAGGTTAGGTTAGGTTAGGTTAGGTTAGGTTAGGTTAGGTTAGGTTAGGTTAGGTTAGGTTAGGTTAGGTTAGGTTAGGTTAGGTTAGGTTAGGTTAGGTTAGGTTAGGTTAGGTTAGGTTAGGTTAGGTTAGGTTAGGTTAGGTTAGGTTAGGTTAGGTTAGGTTAGGTTAGGTTAGGTTAGGTTAGGTTAGGTTAGGTTAGGTTAGGTTAGGTTAGGTTAGGTTAGGTTAGGTTAGGTTAGGTTAGGTTAGGTTAGGTTAGGTTAGGTTAGGTTAGGTTAGGTTAGGTTAGGTTAGGTTAGGTTAGGTTAGGTTAGGTTAGGTTAGGTTAGGTTAGGTTAGGTTAGGTTAGGTTAGGTTAGGTTAGGTTAGGTTAGGTTAGGTTAGGTTAGGTTAGGTTAGGTTAGGTTAGGTTAGGTTAGGTTAGGTTAGGTTAGGTTAGGTTAGGTTAGGTTAGGTTAGGTTAGGTTAGGTTAGGTTAGGTTAGGTTAGGTTAGGTTAGGTTAGGTTAGGTTAGGTTAGGTTAGGTTAGGTTAGGTTAGGTTAGGTTAGGTTAGGTTAGGTTAGGTTAGGTTAGGTTAGGTTAGGTTAGGTTAGGTTAGGTTAGGTTAGGTTAGGTTAGGTTAGGTTAGGTTAGGTTAGGTTAGGTTAGGTTAGGTTAGGTTAGGTTAGGTTAGGTTAGGTTAGGTTAGGTTAGGTTAGGTTAGGTTAGGTTAGGTTAGGTTAGGTTAGGTTAGGTTAGGTTAGGTTAGGTTAGGTTAGGTTAGGTTAGGTTAGGTTAGGTTAGGTTAGGTTAGGTTAGGTTAGGTTAGGTTAGGTTAGGTTAGGTTAGGTTAGGTTAGGTTAGGTTAGGTTAGGTTAGGTTAGGTTAGGTTAGGTTAGGTTAGGTTAGGTTAGGTTAGGTTAGGTTAGGTTAGGTTAGGTTAGGTTAGGTTAGGTTAGGTTAGGTTAGGTTAGGTTAGGTTAGGTTAGGTTAGGTTAGGTTAGGTTAGGTTAGGTTAGGTTAGGTTAGGTTAGGTTAGGTTAGGTTAGGTTAGGTTAGGTTAGGTTAGGTTAGGTTAGGTTAGGTTAGGTTAGGTTAGGTTAGGTTAGGTTAGGTTAGGTTAGGTTAGGTTAGGTTAGGTTAGGTTAGGTTAGGTTAGGTTAGGTTAGGTTAGGTTAGGTTAGGTTAGGTTAGGTTAGGTTAGGTTAGGTTAGGTTAGGTTAGGTTAGGTTAGGTTAGGTTAGGTTAGGTTAGGTTAGGTTAGGTTAGGTTAGGTTAGGTTAGGTTAGGTTAGGTTAGGTTAGGTTAGGTTAGGTTAGGTTAGGTTAGGTTAGGTTAGGTTAGGTTAGGTTAGGTTAGGTTAGGTTAGGTTAGGTTAGGTTAGGTTAGGTTAGGTTAGGTTAGGTTAGGTTAGGTTAGGTTAGGTTAGGTTAGGTTAGGTTAGGTTAGGTTAGGTTAGGTTAGGTTAGGTTAGGTTAGGTTAGGTTAGGTTAGGTTAGGTTAGGTTAGGTTAGGTTAGGTTAGGTTAGGTTAGGTTAGGTTAGGTTAGGTTAGGTTAGGTTAGGTTAGGTTAGGTTAGGTTAGGTTAGGTTAGGTTAGGTTAGGTTAGGTTAGGTTAGGTTAGGTTAGGTTAGGTTAGGTTAG
>NW_025725648.1:0-7500 GCF_021461395.2 Schistocerca americana | reverse complement strand
AGGTTAGGTTAGGTTAGGTTAGGTTAGGTTAGGTTAGGTTAGGTTAGGTTAGGTTAGGTTAGGTTAGGTTAGGTTAGGTTAGGTTAGGTTAGGTTAGGTTAGGTTAGGTTAGGTTAGGTTAGGTTAGGTTAGGTTAGGTTAGGTTAGGTTAGGTTAGGTTAGGTTAGGTTAGGTTAGGTTAGGTTAGGTTAGGTTAGGTTAGGTTAGGTTAGGTTAGGTTAGGTTAGGTTAGGTTAGGTTAGGTTAGGTTAGGTTAGGTTAGGTTAGGTTAGGTAGGTTAGGTTAGGTTAGGTTAGGTTAGGTTAGGTTAGGTTAGGTTAGGTTAGGTTAGGTTAGGTTAGGTTAGGTTAGGTTAGGTTAGGTTAGGTTAGGTTAGGTTAGGTTAGGTTAGGTTAGGTTAGGTTAGGTTAGGTTAGGTTAGGTTAGGTTAGGTTAGGTTAGGTTAGGTTAGGTTAGGTTAGGTTAGGTTAGGTTAGGTTAGGTTAGGTTAGGTTAGGTTAGGTTAGGTTAGGTTAGGTTAGGTTAGGTTAGGTTAGGTTAGGTTAGGTTAGGTTAGGTTAGGTTAGGTTAGGTTAGGTTAGGTTAGGTTAGGTTAGGTTAGGTTAGGTTAGGTTAGGTTAGGTTAGGTTAGGTTAGGTTAGGTTAGGTTAGGTTAGGTTAGGTTAGGTTAGGTTAGGTTAGGTTAGGTTAGGTTAGGTTAGGTTAGGTTAGGTTAGGTTAGGTTAGGTTAGGTTAGGTTAGGTTAGGTTAGGTTAGGTTAGGTTAGGTTAGGTTAGGTTAGGTTAGGTTAGGTTAGGTTAGGTTAGGTTAGGTTAGGTTAGGTTAGGTTAGGTTAGGTTAGGTTAGGTTAGGTTAGGTTAGGTTAGGTTAGGTTAGGTTAGGTTAGGTTAGGTTAGGTTAGGTTAGGTTAGGTTAGGTTAGGTTAGGTTAGGTTAGGTTAGGTTAGGTTAGGTTAGGTTAGGTTAGGTTAGGTTAGGTTAGGTTAGGTTAGGTTAGGTTAGGTTAGGTTAGGTTAGGTTAGGTTAGGTTAGGTTAGGTTAGGTTAGGTTAGGTTAGGTTAGGTTAGGTTAGGTTAGGTTAGGTTAGGTTAGGTTAGGTTAGGTTAGGTTAGGTTAGGTTAGGTTAGGTTAGGTTAGGTTAGGTTAGGTTAGGTTAGGTTAGGTTAGGTTAGGTTAGGTTAGGTTAGGTTAGGTTAGGTTAGGTTAGGTTAGGTTAGGTTAGGTTAGGTTAGGTTAGGTTAGGTTAGGTTAGGTTAGGTTAGGTTAGGTTAGGTTAGGTTAGGTTAGGTTAGGTTAGGTTAGGTTAGGTTAGGTTAGGTTAGGTTAGGTTAGGTTAGGTTAGGTTAGGTTAGGTTAGGTTAGGTTAGGTTAGGTTAGGTTAGGTTAGGTTAGGTTAGGTTAGGTTAGGTTAGGTTAGGTTAGGTTAGGTTAGGTTAGGTTAGGTTAGGTTAGGTTAGGTTAGGTTAGGTTAGGTTAGGTTAGGTTAGGTTAGGTTAGGTTAGGTTAGGTTAGGTTAGGTTAGGTTAGGTTAGGTTAGGTTAGGTTAGGTTAGGTTAGGTTAGGTTAGGTTAGGTTAGGTTAGGTTAGGTTAGGTTAGGTTAGGTTAGGTTAGGTTAGGTTAGGTTAGGTTAGGTTAGGTTAGGTTAGGTTAGGTTAGGTTAGGTTAGGTTAGGTTAGGTTAGGTTAGGTTAGGTTAGGTTAGGTTAGGTTAGGTTAGGTTAGGTTAGGTTAGGTTAGGTTAGGTTAGGTTAGGTTAGGTTAGGTTAGGTTAGGTTAGGTTAGGTTAGGTTAGGTTAGGTTAGGTTAGGTTAGGTTAGGTTAGGTTAGGTTAGGTTAGGTTAGGTTAGGTTAGGTTAGGTTAGGTTAGGTTAGGTTAGGTTAGGTTAGGTTAGGTTAGGTTAGGTTAGGTTAGGTTAGGTTAGGTTAGGTTAGGTTAGGTTAGGTTAGGTTAGGTTAGGTTAGGTTAGGTTAGGTTAGGTTAGGTTAGGTTAGGTTAGGTTAGGTTAGGTTAGGTTAGGTTAGGTTAGGTTAGGTTAGGTTAGGTTAGGTTAGGTTAGGTTAGGTTAGGTTAGGTTAGGTTAGGTTAGGTTAGGTTAGGTTAGGTTAGGTTAGGTTAGGTTAGGTTAGGTTAGGTTAGGTTAGGTTAGGTTAGGTTAGGTTAGGTTAGGTTAGGTTAGGTTAGGTTAGGTTAGGTTAGGTTAGGTTAGGTTAGGTTAGGTTAGGTTAGGTTAGGTTAGGTTAGGTTAGGTTAGGTTAGGTTAGGTTAGGTTAGGTTAGGTTAGGTTAGGTTAGGTTAGGTTAGGTTAGGTTAGGTTAGGTTAGGTTAGGTTAGGTTAGGTTAGGTTAGGTTAGGTTAGGTTAGGTTAGGTTAGGTTAGGTTAGGTTAGGTTAGGTTAGGTTAGGTTAGGTTAGGTTAGGTTAGGTTAGGTTAGGTTAGGTTAGGTTAGGTTAGGTTAGGTTAGGTTAGGTTAGGTTAGGTTAGGTTAGGTTAGGTTAGGTTAGGTTAGGTTAGGTTAGGTTAGGTTAGGTTAGGTTAGGTTAGGTTAGGTTAGGTTAGGTTAGGTTAGGTTAGGTTAGGTTAGGTTAGGTTAGGTTAGGTTAGGTTAGGTTAGGTTAGGTTAGGTTAGGTTAGGTTAGGTTAGGTTAGGTTAGGTTAGGTTAGGTTAGGTTAGGTTAGGTTAGGTTAGGTTAGGTTAGGTTAGGTTAGGTTAGGTTAGGTTAGGTTAGGTTAGGTTAGGTTAGGTTAGGTTAGGTTAGGTTAGGTTAGGTTAGGTTAGGTTAGGTTAGGTTAGGTTAGGTTAGGTTAGGTTAGGTTAGGTTAGGTTAGGTTAGGTTAGGTTAGGTTAGGTTAGGTTAGGTTAGGTTAGGTTAGGTTAGGTTAGGTTAGGTTAGGTTAGGTTAGGTTAGGTTAGGTTAGGTTAGGTTAGGTTAGGTTAGGTTAGGTTAGGTTAGGTTAGGTTAGGTTAGGTTAGGTTAGGTTAGGTTAGGTTAGGTTAGGTTAGGTTAGGTTAGGTTAGGTTAGGTTAGGTTAGGTTAGGTTAGGTTAGGTTAGGTTAGGTTAGGTTAGGTTAGGTTAGGTTAGGTTAGGTTAGGTTAGGTTAGGTTAGGTTAGGTTAGGTTAGGTTAGGTTAGGTTAGGTTAGGTTAGGTTAGGTTAGGTTAGGTTAGGTTAGGTTAGGTTAGGTTAGGTTAGGTTAGGTTAGGTTAGGTTAGGTTAGGTTAGGTTAGGTTAGGTTAGGTTAGGTTAGGTTAGGTTAGGTTAGGTTAGGTTAGGTTAGGTTAGGTTAGGTTAGGTTAGGTTAGGTTAGGTTAGGTTAGGTTAGGTTAGGTTAGGTTAGGTTAGGTTAGGTTAGGTTAGGTTAGGTTAGGTTAGGTTAGGTTAGGTTAGGTTAGGTTAGGTTAGGTTAGGTTAGGTTAGGTTAGGTTAGGTTAGGTTAGGTTAGGTTAGGTTAGGTTAGGTTAGGTTAGGTTAGGTTAGGTTAGGTTAGGTTAGGTTAGGTTAGGTTAGGTTAGGTTAGGTTAGGTTAGGTTAGGTTAGGTTAGGTTAGGTTAGGTTAGGTTAGGTTAGGTTAGGTTAGGTTAGGTTAGGTTAGGTTAGGTTAGGTTAGGTTAGGTTAGGTTAGGTTAGGTTAGGTTAGGTTAGGTTAGGTTAGGTTAGGTTAGGTTAGGTTAGGTTAGGTTAGGTTAGGTTAGGTTAGGTTAGGTTAGGTTAGGTTAGGTTAGGTTAGGTTAGGTTAGGTTAGGTTAGGTTAGGTTAGGTTAGGTTAGGTTAGGTTAGGTTAGGTTAGGTTAGGTTAGGTTAGGTTAGGTTAGGTTAGGTTAGGTTAGGTTAGGTTAGGTTAGGTTAGGTTAGGTTAGGTTAGGTTAGGTTAGGTTAGGTTAGGTTAGGTTAGGTTAGGTTAGGTTAGGTTAGGTTAGGTTAGGTTAGGTTAGGTTAGGTTAGGTTAGGTTAGGTTAGGTTAGGTTAGGTTAGGTTAGGTTAGGTTAGGTTAGGTTAGGTTAGGTTAGGTTAGGTTAGGTTAGGTTAGGTTAGGTTAGGTTAGGTTAGGTTAGGTTAGGTTAGGTTAGGTTAGGTTAGGTTAGGTTAGGTTAGGTTAGGTTAGGTTAGGTTAGGTTAGGTTAGGTTAGGTTAGGTTAGGTTAGGTTAGGTTAGGTTAGGTTAGGTTAGGTTAGGTTAGGTTAGGTTAGGTTAGGTTAGGTTAGGTTAGGTTAGGTTAGGTTAGGTTAGGTTAGGTTAGGTTAGGTTAGGTTAGGTTAGGTTAGGTTAGGTTAGGTTAGGTTAGGTTAGGTTAGGTTAGGTTAGGTTAGGTTAGGTTAGGTTAGGTTAGGTTAGGTTAGGTTAGGTTAGGTTAGGTTAGGTTAGGTTAGGTTAGGTTAGGTTAGGTTAGGTTAGGTTAGGTTAGGTTAGGTTAGGTTAGGTTAGGTTAGGTTAGGTTAGGTTAGGTTAGGTTAGGTTAGGTTAGGTTAGGTTAGGTTAGGTTAGGTTAGGTTAGGTTAGGTTAGGTTAGGTTAGGTTAGGTTAGGTTAGGTTAGGTTAGGTTAGGTTAGGTTAGGTTAGGTTAGGTTAGGTTAGGTTAGGTTAGGTTAGGTTAGGTTAGGTTAGGTTAGGTTAGGTTAGGTTAGGTTAGGTTAGGTTAGGTTAGGTTAGGTTAGGTTAGGTTAGGTTAGGTTAGGTTAGGTTAGGTTAGGTTAGGTTAGGTTAGGTTAGGTTAGGTTAGGTTAGGTTAGGTTAGGTTAGGTTAGGTTAGGTTAGGTTAGGTTAGGTTAGGTTAGGTTAGGTTAGGTTAGGTTAGGTTAGGTTAGGTTAGGTTAGGTTAGGTTAGGTTAGGTTAGGTTAGGTTAGGTTAGGTTAGGTTAGGTTAGGTTAGGTTAGGTTAGGTTAGGTTAGGTTAGGTTAGGTTAGGTTAGGTTAGGTTAGGTTAGGTTAGGTTAGGTTAGGTTAGGTTAGGTTAGGTTAGGTTAGGTTAGGTTAGGTTAGGTTAGGTTAGGTTAGGTTAGGTTAGGTTAGGTTAGGTTAGGTTAGGTTAGGTTAGGTTAGGTTAGGTTAGGTTAGGTTAGGTTAGGTTAGGTTAGGTTAGGTTAGGTTAGGTTAGGTTAGGTTAGGTTAGGTTAGGTTAGGTTAGGTTAGGTTAGGTTAGGTTAGGTTAGGTTAGGTTAGGTTAGGTTAGGTTAGGTTAGGTTAGGTTAGGTTAGGTTAGGTTAGGTTAGGTTAGGTTAGGTTAGGTTAGGTTAGGTTAGGTTAGGTTAGGTTAGGTTAGGTTAGGTTAGGTTAGGTTAGGTTAGGTTAGGTTAGGTTAGGTTAGGTTAGGTTAGGTTAGGTTAGGTTAGGTTAGGTTAGGTTAGGTTAGGTTAGGTTAGGTTAGGTTAGGTTAGGTTAGGTTAGGTTAGGTTAGGTTAGGTTAGGTTAGGTTAGGTTAGGTTAGGTTAGGTTAGGTTAGGTTAGGTTAGGTTAGGTTAGGTTAGGTTAGGTTAGGTTAGGTTAGGTTAGGTTAGGTTAGGTTAGGTTAGGTTAGGTTAGGTTAGGTTAGGTTAGGTTAGGTTAGGTTAGGTTAGGTTAGGTTAGGTTAGGTTAGGTTAGGTTAGGTTAGGTTAGGTTAGGTTAGGTTAGGTTAGGTTAGGTTAGGTTAGGTTAGGTTAGGTTAGGTTAGGTTAGGTTAGGTTAGGTTAGGTTAGGTTAGGTTAGGTTAGGTTAGGTTAGGTTAGGTTAGGTTAGGTTAGGTTAGGTTAGGTTAGGTTAGGTTAGGTTAGGTTAGGTTAGGTTAGGTTAGGTTAGGTTAGGTTAGGTTAGGTTAGGTTAGGTTAGGTTAGGTTAGGTTAGGTTAGGTTAGGTTAGGTTAGGTTAGGTTAGGTTAGGTTAGGTTAGGTTAGGTTAGGTTAGGTTAGGTTAGGTTAGGTTAGGTTAGGTTAGGTTAGGTTAGGTTAGGTTAGGTTAGGTTAGGTTAGGTTAGGTTAGGTTAGGTTAGGTTAGGTTAGGTTAGGTTAGGTTAGGTTAGGTTAGGTTAGGTTAGGTTAGGTTAGGTTAGGTTAGGTTAGGTTAGGTTAGGTTAGGTTAGGTTAGGTTAGGTTAGGTTAGGTTAGGTTAGGTTAGGTTAGGTTAGGTTAGGTTAGGTTAGGTTAGGTTAGGTTAGGTTAGGTTAGGTTAGGTTAGGTTAGGTTAGGTTAGGTTAGGTTAGGTTAGGTTAGGTTAGGTTAGGTTAGGTTAGGTTAGGTTAGGTTAGGTTAGGTTAGGTTAGGTTAGGTTAGGTTAGGTTAGGTTAGGTTAGGTTAGGTTAGGTTAGGTTAGGTTAGGTTAGGTTAGGTTAGGTTAGGTTAGGTTAGGTTAGGTTAGGTTAGGTTAGGTTAGGTTAGGTTAGGTTAGGTTAGGTTAGGTTAGGTTAGGTTAGGTTAGGTTAGGTTAGGTTAGGTTAGGTTAGGTTAGGTTAGGTTAGGTTAGGTTAGGTTAGGTTAGGTTAGGTTAGGTTAGGTTAGGTTAGGTTAGGTTAGGTTAGGTTAGGTTAGGTTAGGTTAGGTTAGGTTAGGTTAGGTTAGGTTAGGTTAGGTTAGGTTAGGTTAGGTTAGGTTAGGTTAGGTTAGGTTAGGTTAGGTTAGGTTAGGTTAGGTTAGGTTAGGTTAGGTTAGGTTAGGTTAGGTTAGGTTAGGTTAGGTTAGGTTAGGTTAGGTTAGGTTAGGTTAGGTTAGGTTAGGTTAGGTTAGGTTAGGTTAGGTTAGGTTAGGTTAGGTTAGGTTAGGTTAGGTTAGGTTAGGTTAGGTTAGGTTAGGTTAGGTTAGGTTAGGTTAGGTTAGGTTAGGTTAGGTTAGGTTAGGTTAGGTTAGGTTAGGTTAGGTTAGGTTAGGTTAGGTTAGGTTAGGTTAGGTTAGGTTAGGTTAGGTTAGGTTAGGTTAGGTTAGGTTAGGTTAGGTTAGGTTAGGTTAGGTTAGGTTAGGTTAGGTTAGGTTAGGTTAGGTTAGGTTAGGTTAGGTTAGGTTAGGTTAGGTTAGGTTAGGTTAGGTTAGGTTAGGTTAGGTTAGGTTAGGTTAGGTTAGGTTAGGTTAGGTTAGGTTAGGTTAGGTTAGGTTAGGTTAGGTTAGGTTAGGTTAGGTTAGGTTAGGTTAGGTTAGGTTAGGTTAGGTTAGGTTAGGTTAGGTTAGGTTAGGTTAGGTTAGGTTAGGTTAGGTTAGGTTAGGTTAGGTCAGGTTAGGTTAGGTTAGGTTAGGTTAGGTTAGGTTAGGTTAGGTTAGGTTAGGTTAGGTTAGGTTAGGTTAGGTTAGGTTAGGTTAGGTTAGGTTAGGTTAGGTTAGGTTAGGTTAGGTTAGGTTAGGTTAGGTTAGGTTAGGTTAGGTTAGGTTAGGTTAGGTTAGGTTAGGTTAGGTTAGGTTAGGTTAGGTTAGGTTAGGTTAGGTTAGGTTAGGTTAGGTTAGGTTAGGTTAGGTTAGGTTAGGTTAGGTTAGGTTAGGTTAGGTTAGGTTAGGTTAGGTTAGGTTAGGTTAGGTTAGGTTAGGTTAGGTTAGGTTAGGTTAGGTTA